>NC_136269.1:109723165-109980665 GCF_964187855.1 Myxine glutinosa | reverse complement strand
ATTGACCGAAGCCTTTGCTAATACAGCACTAATTAAATTATTGGAATTACCTTAATGATCCTAAATTTCAGAAACTTGACTTGGGAAAAAAATAGCCTAAACTTAATATAATTTGCGTGTTTATGTTAAACAGGTAAATTAAAAATAATAATGTAAAACTTCTTGGAGTGCGAGTCATGTCTACCTGTAGCTCGGAACCCTTAAACTACAATATCAAATAAATAAATATGAACCATATTTTTCCATGAAAAGTTGCAAGTTCAAAACTCACACCACATCTACCAACATGTGCCTGATGATTGATGGCTTAATATTATTTTAAAAAATCTTCAAGATTTTATTAATAAATAATAAATAAATAATCAATTAATAAATAAATAACTATTCATAGTAATCAATCTTCCTCATCCTCAATAATGATCAGATAGGTAATAAATACCATAGCAACAAGCCTCCAGAGACGGAGAGGGTAAAATCATGATTACCTAGAGATGTATCGGGATCTCTGTCCCCACAGTTTGCAAATCGTACTTTTTTTTTTTTTTTTACAATTTGTTTTGCAAATTTTGCAAAATTTCATTTTAAAATGCTTTCCTGCAAATTGTTATTGTCAATTACTCTGGTTTTAAGTCGTCTTTTCATTTTGCTCAGACATTTGTGAAATGAAAATGCTCCAGTGGTCCTCCCATCAGAGCAAAGCACACATTTGAGGACAACGTTAATTGAAACACCCCCGGCTTCTCATCAAGGAGCCGGGAGCCTTTTATTCTTCTAGGACTCCATTTTGGCAATGCACTCATTGTCTTAGCTGTTTGGCGAAGCTAATGACCTGTTGTATCCAGAAGAAAAGGTACTGCGCAAACGCAGCACAGTTGTTGGGCCTATTTTACTTGGTGTTTGCCTTTGTGTAGTTGTCGGGGTGTCACTAAAGCCGCGTGGATCGGGCACGTTGCGGACATGGCGCTTACGGAATGTAGCCAGAGGATGGAACATCCCGGCATCGCACAATTTCCACCAAGAAGACACGGTTAGCTGGAGTACCGAGTCAATGATGATGCCAGAATCCTCAAGAAATGTGCCTAGTAATGTTCTTATTTTGTCTGCCCTGACCTTGACAGAACGCTTGTCATTTTGTGTCTTCAGGCAGTCAAGAGGATCACATACTGTCGTACGAGCCCGTCATTCAGCAAGAAGGTCAGGCTTATGAACAATCATCCTAAAACAAATAATGATTGCCCTTACATTGGAAATGTAGCCTGGTGTTGGCTTAGCGGTTAGGGTGCTGGCTTGGGATCCTATGATCCTGGGTTCGAATTCTGGTCCATCGCTGAATTAACGCCAGGGTGGTTGACTCAGCCTGTCATCCTTCCGAGGTTGGCAAATTGAGTACCAGCTCACTGGTAATTCCCTGTGTGTCGCAAGAGGCGACGAACAGGGTTGGCGGCAGGAAGGGCATCCAGCCATAAAATATTGCTTCAAAAAGGGGACCATGGTCCCCGAAAAAGGCCAACCCCTGCTCTGCGGGGGGAAATGGCCTCTAAAGGTGGTTCTTACATTGGAATTGTCTGACATTTTTGTCTGCTTAGTTATAGCTCGGTATCACAGTAAACGAACTTGTGTCTCAGCATGGCAGCGAATATCATACGAAATGAATTTAGGATGTAGAATATGTCTTTATTTGATTTATGGTTCCCTTTTTTGATACATGTCCTATAAATGCTCCTGACAAAGGAACAGTAGTGGAGACCATGTGTCTTAATTTTCCAATTGATTTCACTTCAAAATATAAATTAATTGCTAAACAGATGTACAGTATATTAAGGGGGCATTATACCATTGAAGGCAAAAAAAAAACATTTTTTTACAAATATACAAATGCATCAATTAAAATGTTTGTTTCCTAGTATTGTATATATGTACCAAGTTTGAACGTAAATGGACTTGTCATAGAGAAGATATAAGCTCCCCATTACACTGAACACAGTAAAAACAACACTGAATCACAGTAATGCACTTTTTGATAAAATGTCTTGATTGAAAATATGCAAAACTATATATGTACATGTTGCTTGATATATGAACATTACATTGGTATACATTACATAGCATTATATTATGCATGGTTACCATGGTAACCAGATGCATACAAATGATGAATTACCACTTTACAGCTTATATCTTCTCTATGACAAGTCCATTTACGTTCAAACTTGGTACATATATACAATACTAGGAAACAAACATTTTAATTGATGCATTTGTATATTTGTAAAAAAATGTTTTTTTTTTGCCTTCAATGGTATAATGCCCCCTTAAGACGAAATTATACAGTTTGACTCCTTTACTTTGTTCATTGAATTCGCTCACCTTTCTCATTATTTAATTAATTCTCAGGATTCATTCTCATTATGTAATTCATTCTCAGGATTCATTCTCATTATTTAATTCATTCTCAGGGTTCATTCTCATTATTTAATTCATTTTCATTATTTAATTCAATGATGGTTTAACCCGACTTCTTAACAGAGCGTTTTGAACGGTGTCCTTTAGACTTTCTTGATGCAGTCTTGCCATTACTGAAATGACCAGAGTTTCCATTAAATGCACCTAAGCACAAAATTGTGTGAATTGGCATCGGCATTCCACATTATTAATCCACATAACCGCAATAAGTGTTACTAAACATAGCTAGAAACAGTTGATATATCACTCCTTGTATGAAAATATAATTCCATCTGTACCGTCATCTTTAACTAACTTCAAGTTCTGAAATAAATTATGATTGGGAGTGGTAGAGTTCAAGGTTGGTGGAACAAAAGGAGAGATCTGCTCCAGGTATCCTGGAGGCAAACTGAGCTCTAAACATTACAATTGGGTTGGCCGACCAAGCTACGTTTCCCAATACGTTTTCTCTTTGACTCTTTAATGGAACTCTCTTTCTCGATTGCTTCTTGACGTACATCTGCCTCGTTTTCCTTTTGTTCTATGCAGCAAACACACTTGTGTTTTAATGACTGTGAATGTCACATTGCTTCATGGCTTTTAAGGATGGAACGAGGAAGGTTTAAAATTAATGAAGCTACTTGAAGTGGATTGTTGATGTTAACTTTTGTAATCCTAATCCTGAGGCTCATGGAGCAGCTGCAGACAGATGTATTGGACAACATCAGACGACTTTGACTTCGGATTAAGCCAGAACCTTGAGGAAAGTGATGTAATTTTATGGTGCACTCTCGGTGCTAGCAACACAATCTTATGAGGGAATTTTTCTCTCCGCAGTCAGGAGGGCAATTATGGACAATCGTGCCCCCCTCCCCTCCTCAATGGGATGCCAACCTACAAGATTTGTTTGTGCTCTATCCCCTAAATGCTGAGTATAACAGGAAGCGGCATGCACCATTTTAAAAGTTTTTGGTATGTTGGGATCGTTGGGATCATAATCTAACCGCCAAGTTCAGAGCAAACACTATAAACCACAATGCCACCAAGTCTGGTTGTCGAGGCTGTTTATCATAAAAGACTTTTATAGACTAGCAGATGTTTTCAATTCCACTTTCCCAATCTCTTCCTCCTTCCTTCCACTCCCATCATTAATGCAGTCGGAGGTAACGATGATGTAAAATATTTGGTCAATTTATTGATGAAGGCTGCCTTTTTGCTTCCTTTCTTTTTCCCCTCTTTTGTCTCCAGGTAATTCTTCTCACCTATTCTCATACATCTTATTCAGGCAAAGTAATTATTTATTCACTACCAATTGCGTCTTACGCGTTACAGTATTTCCTCGCTCAGAATCTGAGTGCGAGTTTGGCTTTTATTATTTGCAATGCTCATGAGAATGCCATGCTGCTGTGACCTCCATTACCGAAGGTGGCCGGGAGGTTATTTTTGCATCCCTGTCTGTTTGTTTGTCTGTTTGAGAATACGATATCTCTAAAAGTTGTGGGCGGATTCGGGCGAAACTTGGTGGGTAGGTTGGTTGTGTGACAAGGAAGGCTTTATTCGATTTTGGTGAAGATCCGGATCCGAATGGAGAATTTTTATACGATTCTTCACCACTGAGTGACAGAGTTTTTTTTTTTGTATACAAGATCGAGGCTCGTGAAAGAGCTAACATTAATCACACAAAAAGTCAAGCCAACACATAAAACACAAAATAAGGGGAGCGGTAGACAAGATGGGGAGAGAGGGGGAAGGACACAAACACAACATTTGAGAGCAGGGTCATCGAGAGAAATGTGGGAGGTGGAGGGCTTGGGGGGAGGTGGGAGAGGTATAAAACATATGGACACTGCAAGGACTTTCAGGACAGAAGTTGGAATTTAAAAAGAGTGTATCTGGGGTGAATTAGCGGGGATAGAAAAGATCAAGGTTTTGGATGGGGGAAGATAAGAGATGGTGGTGAACAGCTGTTTTAAAGACCTGGAGGGAGGAGTGGGATTGAAGGGAGTGGGGGAGTTTGTTCCAGAGGCGGGAGAAGAGGGGAATGAAAGAGTGAAGGTGAGCAGAGAGCCTAGATTTTGGCAGTCTAACCATAAGAGGGTTGCTGGCAGATCTTGTGCGACCTGTAGGAATATTTGGGGGACAGAGCACAGGGAGAGCTGGGGGAGTAAAGCCGGAGAGGAGTCGGTAGAAGACAGAAAGACCCCCAACCTGCCTTCGGTGAGTGAGTGAAAGGCCCTCGGAGTTAGCTTCATCGCAGGAGATTCCAATGATTCTGAAAGCTTTGGTTTCAACAGCGTGAAGCCGAGCTAGGTGTGAGGCAGGAGCATCGGCCCAGAGGGGGGAACAATTTTTTTTTTTTTTTTTTTTTTTTTTTTTTTTGTATACAAGATCGAGGCTCGTGAAAGAGCGAACATTAATCACACAGAAAGACAAACAGACACACAAAACAAATAACATCGGGAGCGGTAGACAAGATGGGGAGAGAGGGGGAAGGACACAAACACAACATTTGAGAGCAGGGACCGAGAGACATGGAGACATCGAGAGAACTGTGGGAGGGAGAGGGCTTTGGGGGGAAGGCATGGGAAGGGGGGGGGGTGGGAGAGGTATAAAACATATGGACACTGCCAAGACTTCCAGGAAAGAAGTTGGAATTTCAAACAAGGTGGATCTGGGGTGAATTAGTGGGGGTAGAAAAGATCAAGGTTTTGGATGGGGGAAGATAAGAGATGGTGGTGAACAGCTGTTTTGAAGACCTGGAGGGAGGAGTGTGATTGAACTGAGTGTGGGAGTTTGTTCCAGAGGCGGGAGAAAAGAGGAATGAAAGAGTGAAGGTGAGCAGAGAGCCGAGATTTCGGCAGTTTAACCATCAGAGGGTGGCTGGCAGATCTTGTGCGACCTGTAGGAATATTTGGGGGACAGAGCACAGAGAGAGCTGGGGGAGCAAGGCCGGAGAGGAGTCGGTAGAAGACAGAAAGACCACCTACCTGCCTGCGGTGAGTGAGTGAAAGGCCCTCAGAGATAGCTTCATCGCGGGAGATTCCAATGATTCTGAAAGCTTTGGATTCAACAGCGTGAAGCCGAGCCAGGTGTGAGGCAGGAGCACCAGCCCAGAGGGGAGAACAGTATTCCATTGAGCTGCGGATGAAAGCCTTGTATGTGGTGAGGAGCTCAGGTGTGCCTAGGAAGGACTTCGCACGACGGAGGATGCCCAGTCGGCGACTGGCTTTGGAGGCCAGCTTGGAAATGTGGTTTTCCCAAGAAAGATCATGGCAGATGGTGAGACCCAAAAGCTTGAGCGACAGAACTTCTTGGAGAGGATTGTTGAGAAAGTAGATGGGAGGGTTGTCCAGTCGATCTTTTCGGAGAGACATAGTAAGAGTGTGAGATTTGTCAGGATTGAAAGACATGTTCCACATGTTTGACCAGTCTGTGATTTTGTCCAGGTCTTCAGAGAGTGAGGAGGCTGCAGACTGCCGATCTGAGGGAAGAGGAATGGAGCGGCAGAGAGTGGAGTCATCAGCAAAGAGATACAGAGGATTTTCCAGGGAGTCGGAGAGATCATTGATAAAGACCATAAAAAGCACAGTGCCCAGCACACTGCCTTGGGGAACTCCAGCCTGAACGGGAAGGGGAGATGAGAGAAATCCATTCAGGGCCACACGTTGACTACGACCAGAGAGGAAGTCCGCAAGCCATGCATGGAGATTTCCATGGATACCATAGGAGGAGAGTTTGGTGAGCAGAGCTGGGTGCCAGACCGTATCGAAGGCACGTGATATGTCAAGGGAGACAGCTCTGATTTCCTGTTTGGCATTGAGGACCTCCATCCATTGTTGAGACAGCAGAAGCAGCATGTCCAGAGTAGAGTGACCTGGTCTGAAACCAAATTGATGATCAGAGATCAAGCCATTGGAGAAGAGGAAAGATTTCATATCCGAAGCAATGATGGATTCCATGACTTTGCTGATAATTGGGAGCAGGCTGATTGGTCTGTAGTTGCAAGGATCTGTTTTTGCACCTTTTTTGTGTAAAGCGGTAATGTTTGCTGATTTCCAGGATGCTGGCAGATGACCTTGAGCAAAAGATAGGGTGAAAAGAACAGAGAGAGGGTGAGATAGAGCGGCAGAGCAGGATTTTAGGACCCGTGAGCTGATGCCATCTGGTCCAGTTGCAGAATCAGAGTCGAGGTTTGACAAAAACTCCTCCACCTTGTCAGGAGAGAAGGTCACAGAGTCCAGGAGCAGTTTGGTTCGACTGGGAAAGGTGGGAACAGAGAGAGATGGGTTTGGGACTAAGGATTTTGAGGCAAACACAGAGTTGAGGCATTCGGCTTTGTCACGTGCGATGTCAACTGTGTGGCCATTTGAGGTAAGGGAGGGAACGGAGGGGGAAGAAACACCAGAAACGGATTTGACCAGACGCCACCAGGATTTGGAGGAAGGAGACAGGTTTGAGAGTTCATTCTTGAGTGAGGAGAGATAGTGCTTCCTTGCACTCCTGAGGGTAGACACACACTTGTTCCGAGCTTGGTGGAAGGAACTGAGATTTCCTTCAGTTGGATTAGCCTTCCAAGAGGCAAAGGCAAGTTGTTTCAGGGCAACTGCCTCACCACAAGATTCAGTGTACCATGGACGGGAGGAAGGGTAAGACAACTGAAGGCGAGATGGGATAAATCTGTGCATGAGAGAGATCAGTTTGCTTTGGAAGAATTCCCAGGAAGAATTGATGTCAGAGGCAGTGGAGATGGGAGACCAATCCAGACGATTGATGGCTGCTTGAAGACCGTCCCAGTTGGCCTGAGTGAAATGCCAGACTCGTCGACGCTGAGGAGGCTCTCTGAGAATGGCCAGAGAGATGTCCACTTTGACAAGCACATGATCAGAAGAACCGATTGGAGCAGAAGAAGAGCAGCAGACATTAGCAGGGAAGTTAGTCATAACCAAGTCTCGAAGAGAAGATACTCCATTGGCTGAGATCCGGGTCGGGAAATTGACAGATTGTGTCAATCCCAGTGAGTCACAGAAGTCCTTTGCTGAGGTGCCATGACTGGTGAGAGAGGAACCCACACCCAACCAGGTGGCATGATGACAATTGAAGTCACCACATATGAGGAAGAGAGAGTTGGGATGAGTGGATAGAAGTTGGTCCATGTTGTCAGACAGTGAAATGTAGATGGAGTCATCACTGTTTGGGGGACGGTACAGAACACATATGAACAAAAGGTGGGAGCGGAGAGGAAGCCGTAGCCAGAGGTACTCCTGGGGGTGAGGAGGAGAGAGGGCAGTTCAAGGAGAGTGAGGAAGAGAGTTTTTGATAAAGATAGCCACCCCACCACCAGGCCGAGGCTCAGGTCTATCATACCGGAGGAGGGAGTAACCAGGAAGAGATATTAAGGAATCAGAGACATCTTGAAGGAGGAAAGTCTCTGTTAAGCAGATCAAGTCTGGATTGTCAGAAGCAACCTGTATGGAGAGATCAGTCAGGTTTGAGCGAAGGCCCCGGATGTTTGAGGTCCATACCGTTAATGAAGAGAGAGGGGGAGCATCGGGTACAGGACAGGGGAGGGGAGGAGTAGGGTAAAATGAAGGATGAGAGGGGGAGGTAGGGAGAGCAGTTGTTAGTGTGTCAGCGATTGCAGAAGAGTTCCAAGAAGGGGAAGGATGAGGAGGATGAAAGGTTTGAAGGTGAAGGGATGAGGCACAGTGAGGGGTTGTTTGAGGGGGGGCAGAGGAAAGAAGAAGGTTGGGGGGGGGGTGGAGGTATGAGATAGAAGGGAGACGAAGTGGGGAGGAGGCAGCTTTGAGGAGGAGGGGAGAGGAGGGAGAATTGGAGAGGAATGGTATGGGGGGAGATTTGAATGGGAGGGGTTGGGGGGGAGTTTTGAAGGGGAGGAGTGAGGGGGGAGTTTAGGAGGGGAAGGGCAAGGGGGGAGTTCAGGAGTGGAAGGGCAAGGGGAGAGTTCAGGAGTGGAGGGGTAGGGGGGGAGTTTAAGAGTGGCGGGGCAAGGGGGGAGTTTAGGAGTGTAGGTGCAAGGGGAGGGATTTGGATGGGAGGGGCAAGAGGGGAGTTTAGAAAGTGGATGATTAATGAAAGACGTACATTGAAAACAAATTGGGTTTGTTGTGATTTTCAAGTTAGCAATCCGGTTCAGAATGATGGAGGAGGGATGGAATGAATGTGAATTTAGACCATGTAGTGAGGGAGACGTATAAGATATTGAATTTCTTTTTTTTGAGGTGGAATGAGTTGGAGAGGAAATTGAGAAAAGCCTTTTAAATAGGAAGAAAAACAGCGTGTTGTAAAATACCACTGAGTAAAACACTGAAGGGGAAAGGTTATACATATTTAAATAATATTTAAACAGAACCGTGAACAATCTTATGTGCACAAAAATACCAATGGGGGGAGAGCCGAGAGGGACCACCACGAGTCATGTGAAGGGCAAACGGTGGATGGCAAGGAGTTAATGGGGGCGGGGCGAACAGCACACCTGGACAGAAAATACAGGATGAGTCAACAGTACACGTGGAGAAAGGAAAATAAATGTGTTTGGTTTTTTTTTTTTTTTTTGGTTTTTGGGTGTGGGGGTGGGGGGGGGGGAGGTGGGGATTTAGAACGTTAGACAGAGTATTATGTTCGGGGTAGAAGGGAAAAAAACTAAGAGCCAAGCAAAACACGATTAAGATAACAAACACCGACGGGGGTACAACTACAAGGCCGCACACGAGGAGCAGAACACGATTAAATAATTACACGTTACAGGAAATTCAAACCAAAAGTAACTATAATCAAAACAATAACGCATGGACGATAAAATAACGAGTTGAAATTTGACAATCTATCTGGGGAAATGGGGGAGAAACATGTGGTCGAAGAACGAACGAACGAACGAATAAGAATGAATAAACGAATGAGAACAGAGAAGGAAATGTTTTTTTTTTGGATTTTTTTGAGTTGTGATTTACACAAGGAAGAGGGCTGTGGGGTGAAAAGATTGGGAAAACAGAGAACGAAAGTTATTGGATCACAAAAACACGGACCGCTGAGAGAAAAACAAAGCCTCAAGGTTGTACAGTGTTCACTGTACAACTACAAGGCCTCAAAACACGACCCGAATTAACACGATTATCAATACAGGTATGAAAGATTTGCACCGAAAATCTTCGTCGGGAGACAATATATACACCATAAAATAAATAGTTATAACGAAAATACAAATGGGAACAATTACTTAACTTCGATTTCGATGGATAGCATGGAGAGCTGAGAATAAACGAACCCTCGCCAGCAAGACCGGAAACCAATCTCTTGGCTGATGACTCCACTCTCTGCCGCTCCATTCCTCATCCCTCAGATCGGCAGTCTGCAGCCTCCCATGGATACCATAGGAGGAGAGTTTGGTGAGCAGAGCTGGGTGCCAGACCGTATCGAAGGCATGTGATATGTCAAGGGAGACTGACTGGAAAAAGTAGATGGGAATATTCCATTGAGCTGCGAATGAAAGCCTTGTATGTGGTGAGGAACTCAGGTGTGTCAAGGAAGGACTTCGCACGACGGAGGATGCCCAGTCGGCGACTGGCTTTGGAGGCCAGCTTGGAAATGTGGTTTTCCCAAGAAAGATCATGGCAGATACTGAGACCCAAAAGCTTGAGTGACAGCACTTCTTGGAGAGGATTGTTGAGAAAGTAGATGGGAGGGTTTTCCAGTCGGTCTTTTCGGAGAGACATAGTAAGAGTGTGAGATTTGTCAGGATTGAAAGACATGTTCCACTTGTTTGACCAGTCTGTGATTTTGTCCAGGTCTACAGAGAGAGAGGAGGCTGCAGACTGCCGATCTGAGGGATGAGGAATGGAGCGGCAGAGAGTGGAGTCATCAGCCAAGAGATAGAGAGGATTTTCCAGAGAGTCGGAGAGATCATTGATGAAGACCAGAAATAGCACAGGGCCCAGAACACTACCTTGGGGAACTCCAGCCAGAACAGGAAGTGGAGATGAGAGAAGTCCATTCAGGGCGACACGTTGACTACGACCAGAGAGGAAGTCCGCAAGCCATGCGTGGATATTTCCATGGATACCATAGGAGGAGAGTTTGGTGAGCAGAGCTGGGTGCCAGACCGTATCGAAGGCATGTGATATGTCAAGGGAGACTGCTGTGATTTCCTGTTTGGCATTGAGGACCTCCATCCATTGTTGAGACAGCAGAAGCAACATGTCCAGAGTAGAATGACCTGCTCTGAATCCAAATTGATGATCAGAGATCAAGCCATTGGAGAAGAGGAAGGATTCGATATCCGAAGCAATGATGGATTCCATTACTATGCTGATAATTGGGAGCAAGCTGATTGGTCTGTAGTTGCAAGGATCTGTTTTTGCACATTTTTTGTGTAAAGCGGTAATGTTTGCTGATTTCCAAGATGCTGGCAGATGACCTTGAGCAAAAGAGAGGGTGAAAAGAACAGAGAGAGGGAGTGAAAGAGCAGAAGAACAGGATTTTAGGACCCGTGGGCTGATGCCGTCTTGTCCAGTTGCAGAATCAGAGTCGAGGTTTGACAAAAACTTTTCCACCTTGTCAGGAAAGGACACAGAGTCCAGGAGCAGTTGGGTTCGACTGGGTAAGGTGGGAACAGCGAGAGATGGGTTTGGGATACAAGATTTTGAGGCAAACACAGAGTTGAGGCATTCGGCTTTGTCACGTGCGGTGTCAACTGTGTCGCCATTTGAGGTAAGGGAGGAGATGGAGGGGGAACAAACACCAGAAACGGATTTGACCAGACGCCACCATGATTTGGAGGAAGGAGACAGGTTTGAGAGTTCATTCTTGAGTGTGGGGAGATAGTGCTTCCTGGCACTCCTGAGGGTAGACACACCCTTGTTCCGAGCTTGGTGGAAGGAACTGAGATTGCCTTCGGTTGGATTTGCCTTCCAAGAGGCAAATGCAAGTTGTTTCAGGGCAACTGCCTCACCACAAGATTCAGTGTACCATGGATGGGAGGAAGGGTAAGACAACCGAAGACGATAAATCTGTGCATGAGAGAGAGCAGTTTGCTTTGGAAGAATTCCCAGGAAGAATTGATGTCAGAGGCAGTAGAGATGGGAGACCAGTCCAAATGATTGATGGCTGCTTGCAGACCGTGCCAGTCGGCCTGAGTGAAATGCCAGACTCGTCGGCGCTGAGGAGGCTCTCTTAGAATGGCCAGAGGGATGTCCACTTTAACAAGCACATGATCAGAAGAACCGATTGGAGCAGAAGAAGAGCAGCAGACATTTGCAGGGAAGTTTGTCAAAATCAAGTCGAGAAGAGAAAGATACTCCATTGACTGAGATCCGGGTCGGGAAATTGACAGATTGTGTCAGTCCCAATGCATCGCAGAAGTCCTTTGCTGTGGTGCCATGACTGGTGAGAGAGGAACCCACACCCCGCCAGCTGGCATGATGACAGATGAAGTTGCCACATATGAGGAAGAGAGAGTTTGGATGAGTTGATAAAAGTTGGTCCATGTTGTCAGACAGCGAAATGTAAATGGAGTCATCACTGTTTGGAGGACGGTACAGAACACATATGAACAAAAGGTGGGAGCGGAGACGAAGCTGTAGCCAAAGGTACTCCTGGGGGTGGTGTGGAGAGAGGGCAGTGCAAGGAGAGTGAGGAAGAGAGTTTTTGATAAAGATAGCAACCCCACCACCAGGACGAGGCTCAGGTCTATCATACCGGAGGAGGGAGTAACCAGGAAAAAGCTATGGACAATGTATGTCACTATATCTTCGAGTTATGGATGGATTTGAATGAAATTTGGTGGACAGTTTGGGTGGGTGGACAGTACTCTGTGCATAGAGAGGAAGTATTGATCAGAAGAAGAGTGGACATATGTTGTGTGCAAGAGACGAGATGGAAGGGAAGTGGTGTGAGAATGGTGAAGGGTAGGCAGGGACAGAAATACAAGTTTGTGTGGCAAGGGCGCCCGGAGGGCGTGAATGGTGTTGGTGTCCTGTTGTCTGAGGAGTTTGTAGACAGTGTGGTGAGTGTGACTAGAGTGAGTGAAAGGTTGATGATGGTGAAAATGATGATTGGAAAGCTCTTGGTGAATGGTGCGTAGACGAGATAGGGGACACCTCCAGGACACAAAGGTGATCCCGGGGGAGGAGGCTGTTTCACAGCACCACTTGGTTGTCTGCGACATAAGGGTGAAAGGTGCGAGGAGAGCTCGGCGGGTGAAGTACCAACCGAGAATTAAGGTGTGGAGGTTGAAAGAGGTGACAGTAAGGGAGGCATTAAAAGAGGGGCTGAGTAGGGTCGAGGATGATGCGGTTGAGCTTGAAAGTGGTTGGATGTCAATGAAAGCTAGTCTGTTGGGAGCCGTTGGTGAGGTATGTGGATGGACAAAAGGCCAACCGAGGCACTCGGAAACATGGTGGTGGGATGATGAAGTTGGAAAGATGATTGACGAGAAGAGGAAGAAGTTCAAGGAGTGGCAGAAGGCGAAGGGCACGGGAGCAGAAAAAGCAGAGCATGAAAGTTATAAGGCAGCCAAGAAGGATGCAAAGAAAGAGGTAGCAAAGGTGCAGGAGGCGTGTAGGAAAATGTTCGGAGAACGGTATTCAGGATTGCAAAGCAGATAGCGAAAGAGAGGTGTGATGTGATGGGGGTGAGTTGCTTGAAGGATAAAGTGGGACAAATCGTTGTGGACCCAGATGGAATTAAAGGAAGATGGAAAAGATATATGGAAATGCTGTTGAATACAGAGAATGAATGGGATGGCAACATAGAGAGTACTGTCCAACATAGAGAGTACAACATAGAGAGATGAGGAAGAGTTGATTCAATTTTGGTGAAGATCTGAATCCGGATCTGGATCAAATAATTATTTACGGCGTAGCCCATAGGGCAAAGCCGTCTAGAACAGTGTTTGTCTGTCCGTATGTATGTATGTATATATTGTTGCAGACGCGGTTTTGGATGTTAGTTTACCGAGCGGTTTGGTATGACCGCGTCTGCACAGTTTACCCGATTCCACTCGAACGTTGGCCAAATCGCGCTATGCTAAATCAATTAAGGAAAGGACACAACGGCTGGGTTAAATGACACGACACCAGGGGTACAGTTCTCAAGACCTCCGGAGGAGGTTATAATATTGTATGCAGAACGTTTAGATTACACGGACAAGAGGTACAGCATAGGAAGGTGGGCACTTAAACACGGTCTTATATTAGCCCTGACAGACCACAGATAAACGGGACGAGACTGACTCACACAGGGATTGATGGCAAGGAAGGGCAGGTAGTCGATGGATAGCACAAGGTGCACCTTGGCTCAGGGACAGGATCCACACGGTCCGGTCCAGATATGCGGGGAGGTATCGTCGCGCTGGAGGTGGCGTCTGTTTCTCCTCAAGCTGGGGGCGCATCTCACGTCACCTCCGGTAAGTGGCTGCGTATATCTAGCGGGGAGTGACACGCCCTCGGCTCGTTAGCTCCGCCCCAGATGGAATCGGCCCGCCGCTTCTTATTGGGTGCGGGGGGGTTACCGGGCTCCGCCCTTGACGAGGGGCTGACAGTCAGCCCCTTCGTGGTAACCCCGTCGGAGCACATGGGCAATGGCGGCTAACCAAGCCGGAGTGAGGACGCCCACTCCCCGCGCCGCGGCCGCGCCGCCCCCGCTGTGGTTGTAGTTGTTGTTGTTCCATGAGATGATGGGAGGATGCGGAGATGAGGTTGTGGGGAGGTATTGGGAGGTCCTAAACTCACTACTGGTGCCATACAATCACATTCTGGTGCAACGAAGAGTCAGAATTAATGGAAACGAGTCCTTAACTGACATAGACTAAGAATAACTAGCAAGATGTCCTATAGTTGTCTACGTGAGATGCGGTGAACCTGGGCACGACATTTAATGGGGGAAGAAGGGGAAGGTCGGGGCTACAGAGTGTTGTTTACAGACAATGGGACTAGGGAATGGGGGATTGGGGATAGTTGGGGAGTATTGGGGAAATAGGGGAATATTTACAAGCGGATATGGATGGAGGCCAAATCCCATATCCGCAACATTGCACCCTTCTCTACCTCGGGGCGTCCCGACCCGATAAATCTTTACCTACTTTAGTGTGGCACTCAGATGTAGTTCCCTGTACTATTAACTCTACCCCGAGTGCGACAGTTTTACAGATGTTCACAAATGAGTAAATATATCCCCCTGCGACGTTGCACCCTTCTCCTCACAGAAACACACCCACAGGATAACCGAATCGCGGAAAGAATCCTCAAACTAAACATACAGCCGGTAGGGAGCATTATTTACAATTGACGCTACTTTATTTACAAGACTAACCCAGGACCTGTGATTGTTCTTTCTGGGGGGGAGACAGTCTGCTCTGCATCAATGCACCATTAAAGCACCCAAAAACGCACCAAAGCACCCTCAAGCACCAATCGGTGCAGTCACCATTGTTCATGAAAATAAAAACAACAACCCCTAACCCTGCAGGTGTCTCTTGCTCTTCGGCTCCCTCTGCTGGTTATTATTAGTCTTCCAGTTGTTGTCTTTCTTTCATTTTCTTACTGGCGGCCTATTTGCAATAAAGTGTGCCCCATGTGTCCTTTTTATTTTCTTTATTTATGGCCCACAGGGCCGACTACGTGTGGTTCACCTGTGGGGCATCGGTGCCCTGTGGCCAAGGTCCGCCAGCAAGATTTCGGGCCCTCATGGCCGGTTCCAGCAGAGGGGCCATGCCCCAACCCATGGGGTCCATCAGTGGTGCTCGGCCACAGGCATGTGGTCCATAATGTGGTGCATCGATGCAGACAGCTGGTTCTGAGAGTGCCGGGCGCACAATGGCCGACTCACGCACGCTCCCCTCGGCACCCAATGGCGCCCAGGTCATGTGGGAGACAAAAGGGGAAAGACAATGAGCGAGGGGTAAGGTCACAAGGGTACACATCAATAAGGCAATGCAAGGCGAAATGCGTACGGAGGGCGAAGTGGGAAAGCTCGTCCCTACCGTACGTCACCCCCCTGTCACCTACCCTACCCTTGCCCTTACCCCATATGTACAAAAATCTACACATTTACAAATTCGTCACTACTGTCACGTCTTCCCCATATTTCCCCTATACCAAATTCGTCTCCACAATCCCTCTATCCAAAATTTGCCATCACCAAATTCATCATCAATCCTCATAAGGAGGAAGAGATGGAACAACAAAACACAATGTCACACCCACGTCATGATGCGTCTCACATTCCAACCATCTGCACAATAAAATAACAAAACATGGCATGGTGTGGAGGTACGTCATCTCAGGTGAGTGCATGTAGATGGTGCGAGGAGACTTCAATCCTAACTATCCTCTAAATGACATTAACACACTTTACACTACCCGGGGTCTTTCCCTGCCAATCCATTGGCCAACTTACTCTATGGGTTCTAAAAACCAATTCCCATTGACCAAAATGTGGTGCCCCTCAATTTGGGGTCTCACTCCCCCGATTCATCTCCCGGTGCTTCGCACAATTTCTGGGCTGCGACGTGTAGCTCTCCCAGCAGGTCTACCCACCTGCACACCTCCACCACTGCAGTTGCCTCCGAGCTTACCTGCTCCTTACCCTAACCTAACTACCTGGGGAAGGCCCTCTGGCGCTCTCCCCACTCGGTGCCCTCTCTGGCACTGGGCTACCCGGGTCCGTCCTCCGGATCCTCGGGCCCCACTGACACTAACGGCTCCCAGAGCCCACCTGCGGCCTCACCTGGCCGACATCCTCACAGTGGCGGAGTGCCCAACCAACTACACACACTAACAGGCTACACGCCCAGCCATTTCCACAACACTAATGCACCCATCCGCAATACCATTCTGCAACCGCACCACAAATGCCAATATCCAACCACAATTTACCTATACCCTCTACCTAACACTTACACTACCCGCCCCGGGTACTCGTGAAAGGGGTCCACTCTTCCCCCATCCACACCTTCGCACCATGCACACCACTCCGTACCACTTACTCCAACTCTCTCCACACCACTCATTCTCTGCTCCATATATTCCACACACCTGTACTTGCACACCTGTGCTCTCACACCTGGTGCCACCTGCACCCTTCTCTCCCCAAGCGCATTCGCGCTGATCCACACACTCACTACTCATACACTGCTCCACACACCTGTCCAGTTCTCACACAGCATCATCTCATCTAACTACTCCCCTCTGAAACTTGCACTTCCCAGTCGTCCCTTTAAACTATTGCGCTCCCACGTCATTATAATCCACATTAAACTACCTGCGTCCCCACTACAGGTATCAGTCACTACCTAACCTTATCGTCACCTAATGTCATCTTCTAGGGCCCTATCAATATCCTAACCCACCCGGGCTAGTTTTCACTGCCATACACCCCATAAGCTATAGCGCATTTGCCCCACCTTTGTGAGGGATGACAGACTTGCCATCCCACCACATCGGGCATCTCCCACTACCAATTTTGCACATCAAATTTCAACAAATCAAAAATTTGCCAATCACTACTCATCATCTGCCAATCATTACTGCCAATCCTTTGCCAATCATCAAATTTTGTTTTTCTAATTTTGGGGCCAAAACACTATCCTCATCACCCGTCTACTTATTAGATCCTCTCGGTGCGCCGTGACATCATTAAACTCGGTTCGTAAAGCCGAGCAATGAATTTGGGTGGTTTGGTCGCCTGCAGGTTGAATCCGTCCGGCTTTCGGTTCAAGGGAGGTGGTTTGGTTGGACCGAGGCTCCACGCACCATCTCGGCGCGGCACCTTGCGGTCCCGGGCCCGATGGCTCAATCTCCCTCGGTCGGAACCCCGTCCCCACGAGGGGGCACCGTTCCGCTTCCTCCCACTCGCCCTCGAACCGGACCGGTCGCCTCGCCCGCCAAGGCCCGGACTCGACCGTGCGGGGCGGGGCCAAGCCCGAATCGGCAACGACGCTTCGAAGAGAAGCGACGCAGCATCGACCCGCGCCGGGCCTCGCACCCAACAAAGCACCCCTCGCACCGAGCGCTCGCATCGGCTATCCGTCGCCCTAACCGCTAACCTGGTTACCGTCGATGCTTTACTTGCATGCTCACAAGCATACGCTACCCCTTTCACCCTCACAAAAACACACCCACTCGCCGACGCACACTTTTTCCTCCCACGCGTGCCATTTCCACTCACACGGGACCCTTCACCAACGCCCGGATGCTTCCTCGATCCCAAGCGCGCGAAAATTCTTTTGTCGCTAAACATCCTCTTACAAAATCTCCCCGCACAATACACAGCACGTCTCACCTTCGGGGTTCTTCTTCCTCCCTGCACCAAAACCTGCAAACTTCCATTTGGATTAACGAGTACATCATCATGATGTGAGCAGGGACTTTGTACATAATCCATTTCTCCCTGCAATTCCCGGGCTACCTCCGTCATCTCTTCAATTTTAATTCCCAGCACTGCTTTTTCTTTATTCACCTCGACGACCGCTGGCTTTAATAAAACACCCTCTACCTCATCGGTCGCCGGCTTTTCCAAACCCCGTGTCGCGATTTCTACCCCCGTCATTGTACCCGTGCTTTCCTCCGCTTCGCTCAACCAGCGCTTTTCGACCCGCTTTACCTCCTCGTGCACCCCTGGGACCCTTTCGCCCAACTTGCGGTCTCTGTCCCTCTGCTCCCTTTCCTCCCTATCGGCCCTCATTCCATTTATTGTTGCTTCAATTTGCTCACTCCGAGCATCCATTTTATTACTCAATCTCTCCCCCTCTATTCTCAGCATCTCGGTGAATTGCGCCATGAAGTCCCCCACATCAAAGCCCGCTGGTAGTGGTACGGTCACGGGCGCGGCAAAATTTGGTGCCGCTGTAACCACGTGCGCGAGAGCGCCATTTTGTGCACCTGATACCTCCTCAACCACACCTTCTTTACTCCCCTCCACCATTTTCCCCACTTCTTCCCTGGGGTCCTGGGTCGATTCTACCCCACTCTCCTCTACCGGAACCCAGCCGTCTTGGTCTGCCATAGCGCGACTTTCAAAATTCGGGTTTTTATTTTTTTTTGTAAAACACAATCAAATTTCGCCGTTATAATTTTGAGCGCGTGAAACGCGCTCCGGATCGAATCCCACTTACCGACACCAAATGTTACTCTAATAGTACAATTGGTGTTCCAAAATTTGGGCTAAATGAATTTAGTCCCAGGTCCGAATCCAACTCCTCGACACCAAATGTTACAGACGCGGTTTTGGATGTTAGTTTACCGAGCGGTTTGGTATGACCGCGTCTGCACAGTTTACCCGATTCCACTCGAACGTTGGCCAAATCACGCTATGCTAAATCAATTAAGGAAAGGACACAACGGCTGGGTTAAATGACACGACACCAGGGGTACAGTTCTCAAGACCTCCGGAGGAGGTTATAATATTGTATGCAGAACGTTTAGATTACACGGACAAGAGGTACAGCATAGGAAGGTGGGCACTTAAACACGGTCTTATATTAGCCCCGACAGACCACAGATAAACGGGACGAGACTGACTCACACAGGGATTGATGGCAAGGAAGGGCAGGTAGTCGATGGATAGCACAAGGTGCACCTTGGCTCAGGGACAGGATCCACACGGTCTGGTCCAGATATGCGGGGAGGTATCGTCGCGCTGGAGGTGGCGTCTGTTTCTCCTCAAGCTGGGGGCGCATCTCACGTCACCTCCGGTAAGTGGCTGCGTATATCTAGCGGGGAGTGACACGCCCTCGGCTCGTTAGCTCCGCCCCAGATGGAATCGGCCCGCCACTTCTTATTGGGTGCGGGGGGGTTACCGGGCTCCGCCCTTGACGAGGGGCTGACAGTCAGCCCCTTCGTGGTAACCCCGTCGGAGCACATGGGCAATGGCGGCTAACCAAGCCGGAGTGAGGACGCCCACTCCCCGCGCCGCGGCCGCGCCGCCCCCGCTGTGGTTGTAGTTGTTGTTGTTCCATGAGATGATGGGAGGATGCGGAGATGAGGTGGGGAGGTATTGGGAGGTCCTAAACTCACTACTGGTGCCATACAATCACATTCTGGTGCAACGAAGAGTCAGAATTAATGGAAACGAGTCCTTAACTGACATAGACTAAGAATAACTAGCAAGATGTCCTATAGTTGTCTACGTGAGATGCGGTGAACCTGGGCACGACATTTAATGGGGGAAGAAGGGGAAGGTCGGGGCTACAGAGTGTTGTTTACAGACAATGGGACTAGGGAATGGGGGATTGGGGATAGTTGGGGAGTATTGGGGAAATAGGGGAATATTTACAAGCGGATATGGATGGAGGCCAAATCCCATATCCGCAACAATATGTATGTATGTGTGTATGTATGTCCTGTCAAACGTACACCAATCCGAGCTGAGGATCTGTTCACATGACAGGGGTGATGTGATGTAATTACGGCGGTACGACGGCTGACTCCACACGCCGCCATTTTGATTCCCATGCCGTTCAGGCCGGACATATCGTCGAACCTGTCATGTATCACAGCTGTATGCGCTACCTTTACATTTTTCATTCAGTGTGAAACACAAACAACCCGATTGTTTAAAATGACCATCAAATATCGAAAGCATAGGCCTTAGGGTCTTCGAACGACACAGTACGTTTAGGCCTTAGGCTTCATGCCTTTATAGTTCATGCCTCACCTTCAGGCCGCTTCGGACAAATTCTCCCAGGTTTCTTAATACAGTGGTATTGTTTTCGTAATAATAATGTAAATAATAATGTTAATAATCATTTAGTAAATATAATTGTAACACTGCAATCCCGTTTTCGTCACTGCAAGGTTACTGGATTGAAGTGGTGTATGGTTGGTTCATTGTTGACTCAATGAGAAGCGGGTGTACTACTTATCGCGAGAGTAAGGAATTAGCCTCGGTTTATCAATACAGTAACATCGTCTTTGGAATAATAATAACGTTAATAATAATAATAGAGTAAATATAATCGTAACATGATTGCCATTTGTCATGATTGCAAGGTTAGTGGATTGAAGCAGTGTATGGTTGGTTCATTGTTGACTCGAAACATATAGAATAAACCATATGGTGTCTCAATGCAATCTCTTCGCTTCCATTGTGACAAACAGCTCAGAGACCTATGGTACTTCAAAAAAATGTAATACTTCCATTATTTGCTAACTGGTATCTCCACCCAGGTCATACTATCCTCTTCAACTAAAGTATCAAAAAAGTCCGGCTATGCCGATGTTAGACTTTCGGTCTTGTCTTCTTCTCTTCTACTATATAAGAGAGATGTCTGTCTGTCTGTCTGTCTGTGTGTCGCCATTTTTCTCAGAGATGGCTGAACCGATCTTCGTCAAACTTTCAGAGGTTCATCAGTGAGTGCCCGGGGGTGTTTTAGGCCAAAAAAAATAAAATAAATAACAATTGGAAAAAAAAAGATCGTTTTTTTGGAGTTAAAAAACAAAATCGCTCGATAGTGCCAAAGCTTTTTAAAATGAATGACAGTTATATACAAGTGCACATTCGCATAAATAAATACAAAACAATCAACAGACATTTGAATACAAATAAATCGAACAATTCCGGAAGTGTACGAAGTTGGTAGTACGGCTTCTGCTTCTTCCTGATCGGCGTCACACTTCACGCAGAAACGGGATGAACGCCACGTTCACCAACATATATTTAACGAAAAGGTGATGAACCCCATTCCTCGCCTTCCTCTCCTGCCTCCTCCCCCCCCCCCTAACTCCCCATCCTCCTCCTCCCCCCCTCCTCCCCTCCTCCCCCCCTCCTTCCTCCCCCCTTCCTCCTCCCCACCTCCCTCCTTCCCCCCTCCTCCCCTCCTCCCCCCTCCTCCCCTCCTCCCCTCCTTCCCCCCTCCCTCCTTCCCCCCCTCCCTCCTTCCCCCCCTCCCTCCTTCCTCCCCCATTCCCCCCTCCTCCTCCCCCCTCCCTCCCCTATCCCACCCCTCCTCCCCCCGCCTGCCAACGCCGGGTACTTCTGCTAGTTTATTTGTATAGGTGATTCTTCACCATTGAGAGATCGGACCAAAAACGATATATATACAGCACGACATTTCAAAAAGTTATGGACGGATTATGACAAAACTTGGTGGATGAGGTGGTTAGATAACAAGAACAAGCCGATTAGATTTTAATTCAGGTGAGCAGATCCGGCCCATCAGTGGTACGGCAGACAAAATGTAAACTGTTCAACCTGGCGGATGTATGCGCTCTAACGAGTGCAGTTCGAGTTGTTTCGCTTTCTCACAAGAAATGTATTTTTCCTTATTTTTCATCTACAATAGTGAGGCTAATGGAAGAGAAAGGTTGGACTGGTAGAGGGGGCAACGATTGGGAACGACCATAAGGGAATGAACGACCAGGAAAATAAGACAGAGGAGGAGGTGAGGAAGTAGGGATGAATGGGGTAATCTCCTATTATAATAGAGCAAACGTATATGGTTATGTCGTTATGTATGTCGTCGTGTCGTTATGTTTATATGCGACGAAAACTTATTCTTCAAATTAAAATACCACCCTCTTAATTAACCCTCTTAATTGCGTCAAAACTGCTGAGACCCCTCAGTCCTTTGACGACCCTTTAATTCCCCCAAGACCCTTCAGACCACCAGGACCCCTGAAGACCCCGAAGACCCAAAACACCCCGAAGACCTAAACACCCCGAAGACCTAAGCACCCCGAAGACCCAAAGCACCCCGAGACCCAAAACACCCCGAAGACCCAAAACACCCCGAAGACCCAAAACACCCAGAAGACCCAAAGCACCCTGAAGACCCAAAACACCCCGAGACACAAAACACCCCGAAGACCCAAAACACCCCGAAGATCCAAAACACCCCGAAGACCCAAAACTCCCCGAAGACCCAAAATACCCCGAAGACCCAAAACACCCCAAAGACCCAAAACACCCTGAAGACCCAAAACACCCAGAAGACCAAAAAGACCCCAAAGACTCTTGAAGACCCTTTAGACCCAAAAGACCCTTAAATACCCCAAATAACCAAAACACCCCAAAGGCTCTTAAAGACCCAGAGGAAACAAAAGACCCTTAAGACCCAAAAGACACCAAAGACCCAAAAGACCGTGAAGACCCAAAACACCTCAAAGACCCAAAATACCCTTAAAGGCCCAGAGGAAACAAAAGACGCTTAAGACCCAAAAGCCTCTGAAGACACCAAAGACCCAAAAGACCGTGAAGACCCAAAACACCTCAAAGACCCAAAATACCCTTAAAGGCCCAGAGGATCCAAAAGACCCTGAGGACCCAAATGGCCCTGAAGACCCAAAACACCATGAAGACCCAAAAGACACCGAAATGGTCAAAGATGCCTACCCCTCTAAAACGACGTGTGGTGAGGCGCAAGGAATGCGCCGAGTCACGCCAGTAAAGATAATGGGTCAGGTTGGGGGTGATACGAGGTGGTAGTGCACTGCGTTCTTGAATCCCTGGGAGGGAAGAGTGGGAAAGAATGGCCTCTGGAAGGTGGTTCCATAGATGCTAGAAGTGAGGAACAAAGGACTCGAGGTGGTGCAGTCAGCCTGGATTTTGGAAGCTCAACCAGTAGGGTGTTACTGATGGAACGAGTGCATTCTGTAGTTGTTGGGGGAGACGGAATATGTAGTTGATGAAGCAATATTGGAGAATGTTTTTTATTTGTCTGTATTTGCCACTTTTTATCCCTTTGTATTGCTTTTTTCATTTTTTAATCTTGCTCTTCATTATCCCTCGTATGAAATATAACTATAGTTATATATATATATATATATAAAATATATAACTTATACTATATCTGAACATGAACAGCTTATTATGCCACCAGCATGACTGTTTGAGCTGTGTTACTGAGGTGGCCTCTGTGACAGATGACTCAGCCAACATTTTGACAATGGGCTAGCCATGAAGTGTTATTAGCCACAGGCCTTCTCCTTAAGTGCCAAGGCTCTCAATCCTAATCTATTATAAGACTGCTGTGCAATGATTCCCAGAAGATGTGCACGAACTTCGGTTGATGTGTCATTTGTTCTTGACCTCATTTTGTTCTTCATCAGCTGCAAGCATTGACATTGGACCTGCCGCAGATGTGCGGTTTTGTTACTTGTGACAGAAATGTGCAATAGATTCCAATTTTACGCACTCATGAGGCACACACTTCCTGATGATCCTTCACCACCACCTCCTTGATTTTGAAGAGTTTTGAAAAATGCTTTATGGATGTTGATCGATTAAGAGTTACAAGCCAACATGGTATGTATGTTATTCTTCAGTGCTTCACGTCTCCAATGTGTTCCCAGATTGCATCACATTTAGTTTTGTTTGTTTGAGAGCAATGGAAAACAGCAGGAATGTTCTTCAGCAATGTCTTGTGGCTCAGATTATCATCCGAGTGCTCATTGTCACCAAATTGGACTCCTGCAATCACGGATTCATGAAATAAACGCCTGCCATGGGGCTCGATTAAAGCCTTCTGTGACAAATTGTTATCAAATAATTGCATATCCTCCATTTGGAGGAAAGGGCGAGGAAGTGAAAATTGCGGAATAAATTAATTATAATGCATTTGTAATTTTAATTCTGCTCCCGAAACCAAATGCACTGCCATGGTCATTTCCTCTCCACTTGAAACTTTTGTTTTTACCATCATGGCAAAGCATTTTTAACCTCACTGCTTGACCTACTACACTCCATTGGACGTTGGCTATACAGTTTTACTCCTTTATAACGTATATTTTAGTGAAGTTTTCAACAGCAAATTTAATTGATGTCCAACATCTTCCATAAACAAAGACTCCACTTAAGGATGATGTGGATGAATCACCAAAGAGGATGAGGACTGCGTACTGGACTGGCATCATAAAGGGTTCAAATCCAGCAGAAGGAAACGTTATTAGGGATTTGGATTCGAAGTTTCTGGAAACCAACCTGCATTTCCCACACTCTCTTCAATACCACTTCTCCGTCCAGGTCTTCAAAACAGCTGTTCACCACCATCTCATATCTTCCCCCATTCAACACCTTGATCTTTTCTACCCTCGTTAATACACCCCAAATCCACCTTTTTCAAATTCCGTTTTTGTCCCCCGTCGCACCGCGGAGCGTAGGGGGGACTATGGTTTCCCCCTCCATCCGGGCGTGCGTACGTGCGTGCGTAAGCGAAGGACCGAATTCTAATTTGGTGTGTGGGTGCAACCCACGTCAAAATCCAAGATGGCCGCCGCCATGTATGTCTGACGCCATGTATGTCTGAACCTTGTGAGCGGAATATCTTGAAAAATAAGCGAAGTACCAACTTCTAATCAGGTGTGTGGGTGTATCTAGGCACAAGGAAGAACGCTATAGAAAATTGGGTCGTCACATCAAAATCCAAGATGGCTGCCGCCATGTATGTCTGAACCTTGTGAGCGGAATATCTTGAAAAATAAGCGAAGTACCAACTTCTAATCTGGTGTGTGGGTGTATCTAGGCATAAGGAAGAACGCTATAGAAAATTGGGTCGTCACATCAAAATCCAAGATGGCCGCCGCCATGTATGTCTGAACCTTGTGAGCGGAATATCTTGAAAAATAAGCGAAGTACCAACTTCTAATCAGGTGTGTGGGTGTATCTAGGCACAAGGAAGAACGCTATAGAAAATTGGGTCGTCACATCAAAATCCAAGATGGCTGCCGCCATGTATGTCTGAACCTTGTGAGCGGAATATCTTGAAAAGTAAGCGAAGTACCAACTTCTAATCTGGCGTGTGGGTGTACCTCGGCATAAGGAAGAACGCCATTGAAAATTGGGTCGCCATGTCAAAATCCAAGATGGCCGCCACCATATATGTGTCTGAACCTTGTGAGCGGAATATCTTGAAAAAAAAGCGAAGTACCAACTTCTAATCTGGTGTGTGGGTGTATCTCGGCATAAGGAAGAACGCTATTGAAAATTGGGTCGCCACGTCAAAATCCAAGATGGCCGCCTTGCATCTTCCACTTTGTCAACTCGCATCACTTCACCGACGGGGGACCTAGGCATAACGCTTGTCTTTCCTGAAAGTCCTTGTCGTGTCCATTTGTTTTATCCCATTCACCCCACCCGAGCCCTCTCCCACGGATCTCCTGATGTCCCTGTTCTCTACTGTGGTTGTGCTTCGCTCTCTTCCACACCCCCCTCTTGTCTCCCACTCCCTTTATTGCATGTTTTATGTGTGTTTCTGTTTCTATGTGTTTTATGTGTTAGCTCTTACACGAGCCTCGACTTTGTATACAAAAAAACAAAATAAACAGCCTGCATCACATTTGCATTGTCAGTAACAAGTCCAGTGGGCCTGCTAATTCTCTCCAGGAAGGAGTAATCGGCCTGCGTTGCTGGATGTGAGACCAGTCCAGACATTGTGGTCCATTCTTAATGCTCTCAGAGCAATTTGGCCGGAAAAATGTGAGTAATTCAAAGGCAACACCACTCAAATCCTCCCTCAATTTCTGGAAATAAAATCAAGGAAGCAACAGAAATTGCCAGGAGCAAGACAATAGGATTTTGATAAAGCACATGGCATGCTGACAGGATGTATCTGGAGGTGGAAACGCTCACCTCCAACCTGTCCAGCCTGGGTTTGAATCCCGACCCAGCTATAAACGGTCATCCTGGTGTTTCACACGCAGAGTGGTTCATCAATGTGTGTGTCGGCCCTCAGATGGATGTTAAACGAGCCGTGGTGAAAATTAATGGTCCCATGGTGTCCATCGCGAGGATGAGGCGAGCTATCGCAGGCATCCTGAACAAATTATCAATTCCTGCCGTAACCAGCAGAGGGCACTGTACCGGCAGCCAGTGACGCTACCCCGCAGACTTGTGATGCGTACGAAAGAAGAAGAACTAAGAAGGCACATGGCATTCGAGTAAAGAAAATGCCCAAAGAAAATGGAGAACAAGTACAGATACATTCAAAGTACACCGCCCCCATGCCAAATAATTAAATATCCTACAGAGCGGCATTGCCGGGGCGCCTCTGGCGCCCGGCAATACCGCAGTGCAGCTCATTGAGGCTGCATTGGGAGGGAGAGGTGTACACTAATTGATTGATTAATTGTATAATTAAAATCAATAAAAGATTATCACAAAATATTTTCATAATCAATTGGCTAATAGCATAACTAAACCACTAGTGCTTCATCCGAAGATGTATCTTTCAGAAATTTAATTAAATAAGTCATTAATAAAAAAGAAAATCATTAATTGATTACTCAAGAAATAATTAATCCATTAATCAATAAATAATTAATCGATTAAATGATTAATCAATAAATCAAAAATATCCTTGATAGCCACATCACTTGGTCACTCATGTCCAAATATTAGCTTCCCAGCTCAAAAGGTGCCTGAGATATTGGCCAAATGAGAAAGAAAATAAATAAATGATTAATAATGAAAATAAATAAATAATAATCATACAAAAATTAAATGATTAATCAATTTGGTCAGAGAACACATAAACTACCACTATTTCATCAGAATCTGTAACTTTAAAAAAATATATTTTTTTTGTCATTAATCGAATAATTACATAATTAATCGATTAATTGATTAATTAATAAATCAAAAACATCCTTTGCAGCCAAATCACCTGGTCATTGGCATGTCCAAATGTCAGCTTCCTAACTCAAAAGGTGCCTGAGTTAATGGTCAGAAGAGAAAGGAAATTTGATTAATTAAATAAGTACTTAATTAATCGCTAATAATTAAATAACTCTTCAATTTATTGATTAATCTAAAATAAAAAAAATACCGTTTTTGACAAAGGACTTGCTCACTATTGTGCCGAAATTTCAGCTTCCTAGCTCAAAGGATGGCTGAGATATCGTCCGGACAAACAAAAAAGAAAACAAGAAAACAAATAATTAAATATGCTGCAGCGCGGCATTGCCGGGGCGCCTCCGGCGCCCGGCAATACCGCAGTGCAGCTCATTGAGGCTGCATTGGGAGGGAGAGGTGTACACTAATTGATTGATTAATTGTATAATTAAAATCAATAAAAGATTATCACAAAATATTTTCATAATCAATTGGCTAATCGCATAACTAAACCAGTAGTGCTTCATCCGAAGATGTATCTTTTAGAAATTTAATTAAATAAGTCATTTATAAAAAATTAAATAATTAATTGATTACTCAATAAATAATTAATCGATTAATCAATAAATACTTAATAGATGAAATGATTAATCAATAAATCAAAAATATCCTTGATAGCCACATCACTTGGTCACTCATGTCCAAATATTAGCTTCCCAGCTCAAAAGGTGCCTGAGATATTGGCCAAATGAGAAAGAAAATAAATAAATGATTAATAATGAAAATAAATAAATAATAATCATAAAAAAATTAAATTATTAATCAATTTGGTCAGAGAACACATAAACAAGTACACATACATTCAAAGTACACCGCCCCATGCCAAATAATTAAATATGCTGCAGCGCGGCATTGCCGGGGCGCCTCCGGCGCCCGGCAATACCGCAGTGCAGCTCATTGAGGCTGCATTGGGAGGGAGAGGTGTACACTAATTGATTGATTAATTGTATAATTAAAATCAATAAAAGATTATCACAAAATATTTTCATAATCAATTGGCTAATCGCATAACTAAACCAGTAGTGCTTCATCCGAAGATGTATCTTTTAGAAATTTAATTAAATACGTCATTTATAAAAAATTAAATAATTAATTGATTACTCAATAAATAATTAATCGATTAATCAATAAATACTTAATAGATGAAATGATTAATCAATAAATCAAAAATATCCTTGATAGCCACATCACTTGGTCACTCATGTCCAAATATTAGCTTCCCAGCTCAAAAGGTGCCTGAGATATTGGCCAAATGAGAAAGAAAATAAATAAATGATTAATAATGAAAATAAATAAATAATAATCATAAAAAAATTAAATTATTAATCAATTTGGTCAGAGAACACATAAACTACCACTATTTCATCAGAATCTGTAACTTTAAAAAAAAAAAATTTTTTGTCATTAATCGAATAATTAAATAATTAATCGATTAATTGATTAATTAATAAATCAAAAATATCCTTTGCAGCCAAATCACCTGGTCATTGGCATGTCCAAATATCAGCTTCCTAACTCAAAAGGTGCCTGAGTTAATAATGGTCAGAAGAGAAATGAAATTTAATTAATTAAATAAGTACTTAATTAAACGCTAATAATTAAATAACTCCTCAATTAATTGATTATTCAAAAAACAAAAAATACCGTATTTGACAAAGGACTTGCTCACTACTGTGCCGAAATTTCAGCTTCCTAGCTCAAAGGATGGCTGAGATATCGCCCGGACAACCAAGAAAACAAGAAAGCAAGAAAGCAAGAAAGCAAGAAACCAGAGTGAAAACTGAGTACTCTCTTTCAGCGTGCGTCACTGCCGAGCCCCCTTTGGTGCCCGGCAATGACGATTTGCAATGCCTGGAGATGGCATAGGAAAGGAGCGGTGTACAACTACCACTATTTCATCAGAATCTGTAACTTAAAAAAAAAAAATTTTTTTGTCATTAATCGAATAATTAAATAATTAATCGATTAATTGATTAATTAATAAATAAAAAATATCCTTTGCAGCCAAATCACCTGGTCATTGGCATGTCCAAATATCAGCTTCCTAACTCAAAAGGTGCCTGAGTTAATAATGGTCAGAAGATAAATGAAATTTAATTAATTAAATAAGTACTTAATTAAACGCTAATAATTAAATAACTCCTCAATTAATTGATTATTCAAAAAACAAAAAATACCGTATTTGACAAAGGACTTGCTCACTACTGTGCCGAAATTTCAGCTTCCTAGCTCAAAGGATGGCTGAGATATCGTCCGGACAACCAAGAAAGAAAACAAACAAGTACACATACATTCAAAGTACACCGCCCCATGCCAAATAATTAAATATGCTGCAGCGCGGCATTGCCGGGGCGCCTCCGGCGCCCGGCAATACCGCAGTGCAGCTCATTGAGGCTGCATTGGGAGGGAGAGGTGTACACTAATTGATTGATTAATTGTATAATTAAAATCAATAAAAGATTATCACAAAATATTTTCATAATCAATTGGCTAATCGCATAACTAAACCAGTAGTGCTTCATCCGAAGATGTATCTTTTAGAAATTTAATTAAATAAGTCATTTATAAAAAATTAAATAATTAATTGATTACTCAATAAATAAATTAATCGATTAATCAATAAATACTTAATAGATGAAATGATTAATCAATAAATCAAAAATATCCTTGATAGCCACATCACTTGGTCACTCATGTCCAAATATTAGCTTCCCAGCTCAAAAGGTGCCTGAGATATTGGCCAAATGAGAAAGAAAATAAATAAATGATTAATAATGAAAATAAATAAATAATAATCATAAAAAAATTAAATTATTAATCAATTTGGTCAGAGAACACATAAACTACCACTATTTCATCAGAATCTGTAACTTAAAAAAAAAAAATTTTTTTGTCATTAATCGAATAATTAAATAATTAATCGATTAATTGATTAATTAATAAATCAAAAATATCCTTTGCAGCCAAATCACCTGGTCATTGGCATGTCCAAATATCAGCTTCCTAACTCAAAAGGTGCCTGAGTTAATAATGGTCAGAAGATAAATGAAATTTAATTAATTAAATAAGTACTTAATTAAACGCTAATAATTAAATAACTCCTCAATTAATTGATTATTCAAAAAACAAAAAATACCGTATTTGACAAAGGACTTGCTCACTACTGTGCCGAAATTTCAGCTTCCTAGCTCAAAGGATGGCTGAGATATCGTCCGGACAACCAAGAAAGAAAACAAACAAACAAGAAAACAAACAAGTACACATACATTCAAAGTACACCGCCCCATGCCAAATAATTAAATATGCTGCAGCGCGGCATTGCCGGGGCGCCTCCGGCGCCCGGCAATACCGCAGTGCAGCTCATTGAGGCTGCATTGGGAGGGATAGGTGTACACTAATTGATTGATTAATTGTATAATTAAAATCAATAAAAGATTATCACAAAATATTTTCATAATCAATTGGCTAATCGCATAACTAAACCACTCGTGCTTCATCCGAAGATGTATCTTTTAGAAATGTAATTAAATAAGTCATTTATAAAAAATTAAATAATTAATTGATTACTCAATAAATAATTAATCGATTAATCAATAAATAATTAATAGATGAAATGATTAATCAATAAATCAAAAATATCCTTGATAGCCACATCGCTTGGTCACTCATGTCCAAATATTAGCTTCCCAGCTCAAAAGGTGCCTGAGATATTGGCCAAATGAGAAAGAAAATAAATAAATGATTAATAATGAAAATAAATAAATAATAATCATTAAAAAATTAAATTATTAATCAATTTGGTCAGAGAACACATAAACTACCACTATTTCATCAGAATCTGTAACTTTAAATTTAAATTTTTTTTTGGCATTAATCAAATAATTACATAATTAATCGATTAATTTATTAATTAATAAATCAAAAATATCCTTTGCAGCCAAATCACCTGGTCATTGGCATGTCCAAATGTCAGCTTCCTAACTCAAAAGGTGCCTGAGTTAATGGTCAGAAGAGAAAGGAAATTTGATTAATTAAATAAGTACTGAATTAATCGCTAATAATTAAATAACTCCTCAATTTATTGATTAATCAAAAAACAAAAAATACCGTTTTTGACAAAGGACTTGCTCACTATTGTGCCGAAATTTCAGCTTCCTAGCTCAAAGGATGGCTGAGATATCGTCCGGACAACCAAGGAAACAAGAAAACAAACAAGTACACATACATTCAAAGTACACCGCCCCATGCCAAATAATTAAATATGCTGCAGCGCGGCATTGCCGGGGCGCCTCCGGCGCCCGGCAATACCGCAGTGCAGCTCATTGAGGCTGCATTGGGAGGGAGAGGTGTACACTAATTGATTGATTAATTGTATAATTAAAATCAATAAAAGATTATCACAAAATATTTTCATAATCAATTGGCTAATCGCATAACTAAACCAGTAGTGCTTCATCCGAAGATGTATCTTTTAGAAATTTAATTAAATAAGTCATTTATAAAAAATTAAATAATTAATTGATTACTCAATAAATAATTAATCGATTAATCAATAAATACTTAATAGATGAAATGATTAATCAATAAATCAAAAATATCCTTGATAGCCACATCACTTGGTCACTCATGTCCAAATATTAGCTTCCCAGCTCAAAAGGTGCCTGAGATATTGGCCAAATGAGAAAGAAAATAAATAAATGATTAATAATGAAAATAAATAAATAATAATCATAAAAAAATTAAATTATTAATCAATTTGGTCAGAGAACACATAAACTACCACTATTTCATCAGAATCTGTAACTTAAAAAAAAAAAATTTTTTTGTCATTAATCGAATAATTAAATAATTAATCGATTAATTGATTAATTAATAAATCAAAAATATCCTTTGCAGCCAAATCACCTGGTCATTGGCATGTCCAAATATCAGCTTCCTAACTCAAAAGGTGCCTGAGTTAATAATGGTCAGAAGATAAATGAAATTTAATTAATTAAATAAGTACTTAATTAAACGCTAATAATTAAATAACTCCTCAATTAATTGATTATTCAAAAAACAAAAAATACCGTATTTGACAAAGGACTTGCTCACTACTGTGCCGAAATTTCAGCTTCCTAGCTCAAAGGATGGCTGAGATATCGTCCGGACAACCAAGAAAGAAAACAAGAAACCAGAGTGAAAACTGAGTACTCTCTTTCAGCGTGCGTCACTGCCGAGCCCCCTTTGGTGCCCGGCAATGACGATTTGCAATGCCTGGAGATGGCATAGGAAAGGAGCGGTGTACAACAAGTACACATACATTCAAAGTACACCGCCCCATGCCAAATAATTAAATATGCTGCAGCGCGGCATTGCCGGGGCGCCTCCGGCGCCCGGCAATACCGCAGTGCAGCTCATAGAGGCTGCATTGGGAGGGAGAGGTGTACACTAATTGATTGATTAATTGTATAATTAAAATCAATAAAAGATTATCACAAAATATTTTCATAATCAATTGGCTAATCGCATAACTAAACCAATAGTGCTTCATCTGAAGATGTATCTTTTAGAAATTTAATTAAATAAGTCATTTATAAAAAATTAAATAATTAATCGATTAATCAATAAATAATTAATAGATGAAATGATTAATCAATAAATCAAAAATATCCTTGATAGCCACATCACTTGGTCACTCATGTCCAAATATTAGCTTCCCAGCTCAAAAGGTGCCTGAGATATTGGCCAAATGAGAAAGAAAATAAATAAATGATTAATAATGAAAATAAATAATTAATAATCATCAAAAAATTAAATTATTAATCAATTTGGTCAGAGAACACATAAACTACCACTATTTCATCAGAATCTGTAACTAAAAAAAAAGAAAAAGTTTTTGGTCATTAATCGAATAATTAAATAATTAATCGATTACTTGATTAATTAATAAATCAAAAATATCCTTTGCAGCCAAATCACCTGGTCATTGGCATGTCCAAATATCAGCTTCCTAACTCAAAAGGTGCCTGAGTTAATGGTCAGAAGCGAAAGGAAATGTAATTAATTAAATAAGTACTTAATTAATCGCTAATAATTAAATAACTCCTCAATTTATTGATTAATCAAAAAACAAAAAATACCGTTTTTGACAAAGGACTTGCTCACTATTGTGCCGAAATTTCAGCTTCCTAGCTCAAAGGATGGCTGAGATATCGTCCGGACAACCAAGAAAACAAGAAAGAAAACAAACAAACAAGAAACCAGAGTGAAAACTGAGTACTCTCTTTCAGCGTGCGTCACTGCCGAGCCCCCTTTGGTGCCCGGCAATGACGATTTACAATGCCTGGAGATGGCATAGGAAAGGAGCGGTGTACAACAAACAAGAAACCAGAGTGAAAACTGAGTACTCTCTTTCAGCGTGCGTCACTGCCAAGCCCCCTTCGGTGCCCGGCAATGACGATTTGCAATGCCTGGAGGTGGCATAGGAAAGGAGCGGTGTACAACAAGAAACCAGAGTGAAAACTGAGTACTCTCTTTCAGCGTGCGTCACTGCCGAGCCCCCTTTGGTGCCCGGCAATGACGATTTGCAATGCCTGGAGATGGCATAGGAAAGGAGCGGTGTACAACAAACAAGAAACCAGAGTGAAAACTGAGTACTCTCTTTCAGCGTGCGTCACTGCCGAGCCCCCTTTGGTGCCCGGCAATGACGATTTGCAATGCCTGGAGATGGCATAGGAAAGGAGCGGTGTACAATAATTTTCAGTGATATATAATGCAAGTTACCTGTATGTGATTATATTGTGATGAGTTTGGAGGACATTGGAGGTCAGCAACCAGGTAGAAGGTGTGTTTCAGTTTGAAAGAGGAATATGGTAGAGAGAAAATGGCAGTGCTGCCTTTGGAGGGACGAGTCAAAATATCAATTGAAAGCCTCATAAATGCCTAGCTACACTTGTGATCGATATGTTTGAAGAATATATTCGTTATCAGTTTGTATTGTTGAATTATCATGTGCTGCATGCGTTCTATAGTTACCTGTGCAACCAAAAGTAGACGGAGGTTGTTTTCACCATTGTCTGTCTGGCTGTGGGCACAATATCTCAAAAAGTTGTGGACGGATTCAGATGAAACTTGGTGGATATGTTGGGTGTGTGACAAGGACCAAACAGATTAGATTTTGGTGAAGATTCGGATCTGGGAGTTATTTAATTACCTCCGCCATCGAGGCACTGGCGGATCCGGGGGAGGGGGGTGCAGGGGGCGCGCACCCCCCCCCTCCCCACATTCGGATTTTCGATAATAAATTATAAGCTATGGATATCCTGGAACGACCCACGTGTCCAGATTATTTTGAATAAGGAACGTTCCAGGCAGCTTACCAACGCTCAGGTAAAAAAATCAATTTTGCTTTATTATAAAACACTCCAAGTGCGACGGCAAAAAATAAATCATCCTTTCTTCACATCAATTTCGTCACGGGAATTCTTCCGGATTATTTTTAGTTAATTAGCCTAATTAGTTAATTCCAGTAGAACTACACAAAAACATGCCGCACGCACGCACACCACACACACACGCGCACACAAACACACACACAAGCACACACACACACACTGACACACAAACACACACACAAGCACACAATCACACACAAACACACACAAGCACACAAACACACACACAAACACACACACACACTGACACACAAACACACACACACACACACACACAAACACACACACAAACACTGACACAAACACACACACACACACACACAAGCACACAATCACACACACACACACTGACACAAACACAAACCCACACACACAAACACACATACACAAACACACACACACACACACACACTGACCCACAAACACACACACAAGCACACAATCACACACACACACAAACACACACACAAGCACACAATCACTGACACACAAACACACACACACAAACACACACACACACACACACACACAAACACACACACAAGCACACAAACACACACACACACACACACACACAAACACAAACTCACACACAAGCGCGCACACACATCCACACACAAACACACACACAAGCACACATGCAAGCACACACACACACAAACACACACACAACACACACAAACACACACACACTGACACTCAAACACACACATACACACACAAGCACACATGCAAGCATATACACACAAATTTTATTCCCTCCACATGTTAATAATACATGTCCCACACATTCTCTTTTTCCTCTTCCCTACCCACCATTTCCAACCCCCACTCCTCACCACCTTCCCACCCCCACTCCTCACCACCACCTCCACACCACCACTCCTCACCACCTTCCCACCCCCACTCCTCACCACCTTCCCACCCCCACTCCTCACCACCACCTTCCCACCCCCACTCCTCACCACCACCTCCACACCACCACTCCTCACCACGTTCCCACCCCCACTCCTCACCACCACCTCCACACCCCCACTCCTCACCACCACCTCCCCACCCCCAGTCCTCACCACCACCTACCCACCCCACTCCTCACCACCACCTCCCCACCCCCACTCATCACCACCACTTCCACCTCCACTCATCACCACCACTTCCACCCCCACTTCTCACCACCACCTCCCCACCCCCACTCCTCACCACCTTCCCACCCCCACTCCTCACCACCTTCCCACCCCCACTCCTCACCCCCACTCCTCACCACCACCTCCCCACCCCCACTGCTCACCACCACCTACCCACCCCAACTCCTCACCACCACCTCCCCACCCCCTACTCATCACCACCACTTCCACCCCCACTCCTCATCACCACATCCCCACCCCTACTCCTCACCACCACCTCCCCACCCCCACTCCTCACCACCACTTCCACCCCCACTCCTCACCACCACATCCCCACCCCCACTCCTCACCACCACCTCCCCACCCCCAATCCTCACCACCACCTCCCCACCCCCACTCCTCACCACCACCTCCCCACCCCCACTCCTCACCACCACCTCCCCACCCCCACTCCTCACCACCACCTCCCCACCCCCACTCCTCACCACCTTCCCACCCCTACTCCTCACCACCACCTCCCCATCCCCACTCTTTACCACCACCTTCGCACCCCCACTCTTCACTCCCACCCCCACTCCTCACCACCACCTCCCCACCCCCATTCCTCACCTCCCCACCCCTACTCCTCACCACCACCTCCCCACCCCCACTCCTCCCCACCCCCACTCCTCCCCACCCCCACCCCTCACCACCACCTCCCCACCCCCATTCCTCACCTCCCCACCCCTACTCCTCACCACCACCTCCCCACCCCCAATCCTCACCACCACCTCCCCACCCCCACTCCTCACCACCACATCCCCACCCCCACTCCTCACCACCAACTCCCCACCCCCACTCCTCACCACCACCTCCCCACCCCCACTCCTCACCACCTTCCCACCCCTACTCCTCACCACCCCCACCCCTCACCACCACCTCCCCACCCCCATTCCTCACCTCCCCACCCCTACTCCTCACCACCACCTCCCCACCCCCAATCCTCACCACCACCTCCCCACCCCCACTCCTCACCACCACATCCCCACCCCCACTCCTCACCACCACCTCCCCACCCCCACTCCTCCCGATCCCCGCCCCTCACCACCACCTCCCCACCACCACCTCCCCACCCCCACTCCTCCCCACCCCCACCCCTCACCACCACCTCCCCACCCCCACTCCTCCCCATCCCCGCCCCTCACCACCACCTCTCCACCCCAAACCTTCTGCATTCCATTTTCTACCCAGCCATCTCTCTTTCCATTCCCTGTCCCATTTTACTCCTCATCTTTCTCTAATTTTTGTCATATTCCGATGACAAGTAATCAAATTCAACTTGCAACGGCAATGGTACATATAAAACTGCTTCCTTTATATTGCAACTGCTGACTACAAACTGAAATTGTGGCAGAGTCAAAGAAAGCAACAATTTTCCTCGCAGGGATATGCAAAGGTTAAAATCAGAACAAATGGAACAATCGATAATATTAATGGATAACAGATGAACAAAAGAAGAGAACAGGGATTCGTGTGGCGACGATCATGGAGAACGCTCACAATTTAATAAAAGTTGATTTGTTCAGGTTAATATAATCTCCAAGTTGGGTTACCCGATCAAGATCAGGTTATTTAGACTTTCGTAAAAGCATTCGGAACATTGATGTTTAAAGCTGCAGCAAAAACGTACCATGAAGTGCGCCATGGCAATGACAACGTGACGACGATTGACACTCAGTGTCGTCCTGTGGCAACTGTGGACCCTTTGTTCATGCATTTCCATTCTGCAGACGGATAATAAATACTGAAGTGCAATGAGTTTGATTCCCGACGGATAATTCGCCTTCGAACGCGACATGGAAGGGCCAAGGCGTAATCAGCCAAGTCCCGGCCCCCTCCCCGAAGAGGGGACCCTCGATCGAACAGAGCAGTGTTCTTTTTTGTTTTAACATCGATTTGATCAAGAATGAGAAATTTTTTGCTATTGTGACGTTGACCGAGCATGTGTTACAATAATGTGGCATAGTGAATATCGAGGCAGTTGGACCAGGGTTATGGAATTGTATAAAAATCAAAGAAAAGGATTCAAACAGAAACAACTCACTCATTTACACACACAGTGCATTCAGAAAGTATTCAGACCCCTTCCCTTTTTTCACATTTTGTTATGTTGCAGCCTTATGCTGAAATCGTTTAAGTTCATTTTTTCCCTCATCAATCTACACTCAATACCCCAGAATGACAAAGAGAAAACAGGATTTTAGAAAGTTTTGCAAATTTATTAAAAAGACAAAACTGAAATATCACATTGACATAAGTATTCAGACCCTTTGCTATGACACGTGAAATTTAGCTCAGGTGCCTCCCATTTCTCTTGATCATCTTTGAGATGTTTCTACACCTTGATTGGAGTCCACCTGTGGTAAATTCAATTGATTGGACATGATTTGGAAAGGCACACACCTGTCTATATAAGGTCTCACAGCTGACAGTGCATATCAGAGCAAAAACCAAGCCATGAAGTCGAAGGAACTGTCTGCAGAGCTCTGAGACAGGATTGTGTCGAGGCACAGATCTGGGGAAGCCCACAAAACAAGTCTCTGCTGCATTGAAGTTTCCCAAGAGCACAGTGGCCTCCATAATTCTTAAATGGAAAAAGGTTGGAACAACCAGGACTCTTCCTAGAGCTGGCCGCCCGGCCAAAGTGAGCAATCGGGGGAGAAGGGCCTTGGTAAGAGAGGTGACCAAGAACCCGATGGTCACTCTGGCTGAGCTCCAGAGATCCTGTGTGGAGATGGGAGAAACTTCCAGAAGGACAACCATCACTGCAACACTCCACCGATCTGGGCTTTATGGCAGAGTGGCCAGACGGAAGCCTCTCCTCAGTGAAAGACACATGAAAGCCCGCTTGGAGTTTGCAAAAAAGCACCTAAAGGACTCTCAGGCTGTGAGAAACAAGATTCTGTGGTCTGATGAAACCAAGATTTAACTGTTTGGCCCAAATTCTAAGCGTCATGTCTGGAGCAAACCAGGCACCGCTCATCACCTGCCCAATACCATCCCAACGGTGAAGCATGGTGGTGGCAGCATCATGCTGTGGGGGTGTTTTTCAGCAGCAGGGACTGGGGGACTGGTCAAGGTTGAGGGAACAATGAAATGAGCAAAGTACAGAGATATCCTAAATGAAAACCTGAAACAGAGCGCTCAGGACCTCAGACTGGGCCGAAGGTTCACCTTCCAACAGGACAATGACCCTAAGCACACAGCCAAGACAATGCAGGAGTGGCTTAGGGACAACTCTGTGAAGGTCCTTGAATGGCCCAGCCAGAGCTCTGACTTGAACCCAATCGAACATCTCTGGAGAGACCTGAAAATGGCTGTCCACCGACGGTCCCCATCCAACCTGACAGAGCTTGAGAGGATCTGCAGAGAAGAATGGTAGAAAATCCCCAAATCCAGGTGTGCAAAGCTTGTCGCGTCATACCCAAGAAGACTCGAGACTGCAATCGCTGCCAAAGGTGCTTCAACTAAGTACTGAGTTAAGGGTATGAATACTTATGTCAATGTGATATTTCAGTTTATTCTTTTTAATAAATTTGCAAAACTTTCTAAAATCCTGTTTTCTCTTTGTCAGTATGGGGTATTGGGGTATTGAGTGGAGATTGATGAGGGAAAAAATGAATTTAAACGATTTCAGCATGAGGCTGCAACATAAAATGTGAAAAAAGTGAAGGGGTCTGAATACTTTCTGAATGCACTGTAGATCACCATCTCTTATCTTCCCCCATCCAAAACCTTGATCTTTTCTACCCCCGTTAATTCACCCCAGATCCACTTTTTTGAAATTCCGACTTCTTTCCTGGAAGTCCTAGCAGTGTCCATGTGTTTTTACCTCAACCACCACCCACCCCCCACCCACTTCCCATGCCTCCTCCCCCCAATCCCTCTCCCTCCCACAGATCTCCCGATGTCCCTGCTCTCCATCTTGTCTCCTGCTCCCTTTATCATACGGAAGTTTTATGTTTTACGTGTCAGTTTGTCTTTTTGTGATCAATGTGCTCTTACATGAGCCTCGATCTTGTATACAAAAAAAATAAATTCTCAGAGACATGAGTAATGGTCAACAATATGAACTGAAACGGCAAGGCCAATCAATTCAGCTACATCATAGCGGAGTTAAGTGAGATGGCTCTAATGCGAAGGTCCAAAACAATGACGTTATACCTGCTGCTCTTATTTATTTATTTATTTATTTATTTATTTATTTATTTATTTATTTATTTTTAATATAGCTTATCGCTGAAGAAACAGGTTTGTGGTCATTCGGTGTCAAAACCAGCTTGGGAAAATGTTCTGTTTCAGTATTATGAATACTGTACTCAGGTTGGCAACGGAATAACGCATGGGATGACATGATGGGACTCATATTTGTCCAATATTGTTGAAGGCCTCAAAGCAGCTTTGCATAGATTTGTATGTTAACCAATCAAATACTGCATGTTTGTTGCATTTCCTTTTTAAAATATGGAATCTCTGAGGCTGTGTTAAACTGCCACACACAAACATATCTCTGCAGCAATAAAGGTGATTCGAAGCACAATGTTAAACAAACAGTGGCGACAAACATCCGAATCCCTACAAATTCGAGCACTTTGCGGATGTGGTTGATCACCCGGTTCACCAGGGGATGTTGTGCACTCTTGCAGAATAATTATATTTTGAGATCAGAACGAAGGTACCGGAACTGGCTAGATCAATGTCCCACAATCCATTATTGCTAAGAAAGAAAGCACTAGGCCTTACTGCTGCAGTCTCCTGGTATGAAATTTTAATTGTGAACCAGTCTTGAGGCATATTCTCCATGGCAATGTGCACAGAGGCCTTTCATTCTGTGGGCAGATTCGTTTGGTGGAAATGGGAAACAATAAAACTCTCTGTTCTCGTAAAGAATAACAGCATTCAGTCTTGCTTCCTGATGATCAGCTTACTTTTGAAGGTTTAAAATATATATTTAATACACTTCCCTTGTTGATTGTGATCTCCTTCGTGTGGTTGCAGATTATATTGAACTAGGCCTTCCAAAGGGCCCAAAGTGTCCAGTTTCATGTTTTTTCATGGTTTCTGTTTTGAGGAACCAGTTGTGAGCTTTAGCATAGCAACACATAAACAAACTCCTGTTGTGACGTTTGTGTTTTCTCCATCCGAAGATGTTTGCACTGTGAACACACAAGTGTGCAAGGAACCCCGGAGGCAGATTAACATATTTTGGGGCTCTGGGCACAAAAAATATTTAGACCCCAAACGTCGCCCAAAAACACAAATACATGAAAATGCATTAATACATGGACTCCATTCAATGTTACACCAAGTTAATGAAGGATACACGAGGACTAGGTACATCCACTAAGAATAGGACTATCTGATTGGTAATGAACACACCCCAACACCCCAGGTGTGTTTATCCCCCAGCTTTTATTACCTGTACTTGAAAAATCGAAGATTGAAAAAAAAAATTTGTTTATCTTGTGCGTTATTCTGTTTGTAAGTTTGTATGTAAATCACCTACAGGTCACAATTTTAATCTGATCTCCAGGAAACTTCACCAAATGGTAGAATCAGCCATAAGGAAGGAAGCCTATTGATTTTAAGGTCAAAAGGTCATCTTGAGGTCGAATTTCTAAAATCGTAATTTTTCATCCGATTGTCGTGAAAGTTGAACAGCATTTGCATATTGAGTCAATGAATTGGGAAATCAACTATTTTTGAGGTCAAAAGGTAAAATGTCAACTCAAGGTCAAACTTCTAAAATCATCAATTTTCATCTGATTTATCCAAGCTATGATCAAGACTGTCAATTTTAATCTGAATGAAATGGACAACTTGATGTCTCCATGGCAACCATTTTTGAGGTCAAAAGTCAACTCAAGGTCAAACTTCGAAAATCATCAATTTTCATCCGATTTACCCGAGCTATGATCAAGACTGTCAATTTTAATCTGAATGAAATGGACAACTTGATGTCTCCACGGCAACCATTTTTGAGGTCAAAAGTCAACTCAAGGTCAAACTTCTAAAATCATCAATTTTCATCTGATTTACCCGAGCTATGATCAAGACTGTCAATTTTAATCTGAATGAAATGGACAACTTGATGTCTCCATGGCAACCATTTTTGAGGTCAAAAGTCAACTCAAGGTCAAACTTCTAAAATCATCAATTTTCATCCGATTTACCCGAGCTATGATCAAGACTGTCAATTTTAATCTGAATGAAATGGACAACTTGATGTCTCCACGGCAACCATTTTTGAGGTCAAAATGTCAAATGTCAACTCAAGGTCAAACTTCTAAAATCATCAATTTTCATCTGATTTACCCGAGCTATGATCAAGACTGTCAATTTTAATCTGAATGAAATGAACAACTTGGTGTCTCCATGGCAACCATTTTTAGGTCAAAAGGTCAAATGTCAACTCAAGGTCAAACTTCTAAAATCATCAATTTTCATCTGATTTATCCGAGCTATGATCAAGACTGTCAATTTTAATCTGAATGAAATGGACAACTTGATGTCTCCATGGCAACCATTTTTGAGGTCAAAAGTCAACTCAAGGTCAAACTTCTAAAATCATCTATTTTCATCCGATTTACCTGAGCTATGATCAAGACTCAATTTTAATCTGAATGAAATGGACAACTTGATGTCTCCACAGCAACCATTTTTTAGGTCAAAAGTCAACTCAAGGTCAAACTTCTAAAATCATCTATTTTCATCCGATTTACCTGAGCTATGATCAAGACTCAATTTTAATCTGAATGAAATGGACAACTTGATGTCTCCACGGCAACCATTTTTGAGGTCAAAAGTCAACTCAAGGTCAAACTTCTAAAATCATCTATTTTCATCCGATTTACCTGAGCTATGATCAAGACTCAATTTTAATCTGAATGAAATGGACAACTTGATGTCTCCATGGCAACCATTTTTGGAAGGATTGGGGGTGGATTTTTGAAGTATCCGTGCTCCGCACGACATCATTCTTGTTTTCTTCTAGCACGATATCTCAAAAACTTGTGGGCGCATTCAGACGAAACCTGCTGGACAGGTTGTGTGTGTGACGAGGAAGAATTTATTCAATTATGGTAAAGATCCGAATCCGGGTCCGAGAACTTTTTTTTTTAATTTTTACAGTGGTTTTTCACCATTGAGAGATAAGGCCAAAAACGATTTATAGCACGATATTTCAAAAACTTGTAGACGGATTATATCAAAACTAGGTTGATGAGTTGGATAAGTGACAAGAACAAGTCGATTCGATTTCGGTTCAAGTCAGATCCAGATCAGACCTATCAGTGTCCAACCTAACAAAATAAAACTGTTCACCTGGTGGAGGTATGCTCGCTACCGAGTGCTGTTCTAGTTGAGCTATCTTTTGCTTTTCATCCCTGATGGTGTCGTTTTGTTTCACCCTCGGTACAGGTGATGTGAATTTATAAGCTGCAACGTGGTTCGTTAGTCCATTTTTTAATGAGGGTTGTTTTGTGATCGTATAATAGATCATAGTGTGGATTTGCGAAACAATAAGGTTCACCCTGTTAAATATAATTTCGTTCCAAATTTTGGGAGATTAGCAAACCTGTACATTTTTGGAATCATCAGAGCATGGAGAATCCGAAAATCAATGTTGGCATTTGCACAGACACCTGCACGGCCGCAATTTTGGATTTTCAAAATGGCCGCCATAAAATACATCTTTTGCGCTATCCCGGCTTCGAGTCAACTTAGAAACTTAATTAAATATGCTAATCCTATGTTTTCTGGGTCAAGGAATCCAATAAAGGCCTCAAAATAGTGCTCAGGATTATAGAAAAGCAACAAACAAAGGTAATTGAAAACCATTGTCTTAATATTTGTGATATAACTGTATTACATAATACATGATATTGCAAGTCCTTTGAAGTTATAGGTATGGGTTTATAAAGCAAGAAAGCAGCCTTGTTAGTATCAGATTGAACTATAAGTCCTACACACAGGATCTACGAGGTCTATACCGTTCAGGAATATGCTTTTACAGATCTTCATCACTGTCCTGAGTGTCATTCTCGCAAACGTGTCTACGCAAATGCCAACATTAATTTTTGGATTCCTCATGCTCTGAATATTCCAAAAATGTATAGTTTTGCTAATCTCCAAAAAATTTGAACGAAAAAACATAGTGAACCTGACTAATTATGAATTATACATTTTTTTGTGATTATTGTTGCAATTGTATGCATGAAATGGGTTATTGTTCCACTTAACCTGCTTGCTCTATTAATACTAACCTCACCCCATAATTTTCTCATAGTCCTGTTGAGTTAAACATTAGGGAACATTAGTTAAACATTAGGGAACATTAGTTAGACATTTTTTGATTGATTAATCACGTGACGATGCTTTCTTTCCCTGAGATGCAATATTAATTCCCTTTACGCTGTGTTTATCACCATTCACAAGGTGATATGTTTCGTCAGCAAAGTGAGACCCACCCTCGATCACATCTCGAAAGATTATGAACCACCATCGGTCTCTCGTTATCTCTCATGATCTCGAGTTGCATTGGTTGCATTCATTGGTTGCATGACCTCATTGAATTTGGGGACCCTGGGCACGTGCCCGGTGTGCCCCTGCGTTAATCCGCCACTGAGGAGTCCGAAACGAAACGACCTTTGAAAAAAAAAAAAAAAAGGATCAACTATGATAGAAAGACGTTTTAATTACATTTTTGCACAGACCAAAAATCTTGTTTCATATTCGGCAAAACACTCTCTTGCCTTTGGAAAATGTAAGAGTCAGACAGGATGAGTCACAGGAGAGAGTATTTGAGAGGCAAAATATAAGGTGTTTTGGAAACCATTTCAGGTTGTACAGTTTCATCACCTCTGCCACCCAAGGTGGAGGAAGGTTATGTTTTCACCTTTGTTTGTCTATTTGACTGTCTGTGAGCAAGATATTTCAAAAGGTTGTTTGTCTGTGAGCCTCTAGTCTACACCGTCCTATCACATTTTGTGATAGGACGGTGCAGATGCAATGCACTTCTAGCCTGGATTCGATTCCTGGCCCATCTATAAACTTCCAGATCCCACATATTCTTTCCTGAAGAGTACGTGAGCCATCGCCAGCAGCCTGACCAAATTCCAAAGTCCTTCCCTGTCTGATTGCAGGGAAGGTAATGGCAAATCACCTGTTGTAATCCTTGCCATGAGACGGCTTTCAGTAGCACAGAACACGCCCTCAGGTATACCGTCAAACAACAACCAATCACCATGGATGTTGAGCTGATGATTTGAATGTCCATTTTGTTCTTCTTCTGGTTGTGCTCCGCTTTGTGCATCTTTACCTGACGTACTCTTCAGCACCTGTTGCTACATCCCTCCTCTTTGCACTATATTTTGTATAACAACAGTCAACAAAAATAAAAATTCATAAATGGAGGAAACTTTTTTTTAATAACCATTTTCATCTCATCAGATCATTATAAGCACTTTTGACCACTGAACATTGTTAACAAAGAAATGCTGGAATAACCTTTTTATGGACTTGGGCTGCAATTCCCCCTTTTGTTCTTATTTGGCAAACGAAGTGTTTACAAATTACTTGTTTAAAGGGTTGAAGCATGTTGGGAATAATACAGCATCGCATCGGTGCATCAGGATTTGAAATACTTTGGGTTGAAAACGTTTTTGTTTTTTTGTTTTTTGTTTTTTACTCCCATATGAGCACATTGCTCATGATGCTGAGATCTTAATTTCAAGTCCGAAAAAATTCGTACGTTGATTTGGTCATTGCCAACTCACATCCCTGCAATTGATGTAAAAGTGCGCTAATGTCCTCTGGTGTCCTTGTACCAAGCCATAGATCATTTGAACAAAAGTTATAGCCAAAGCTATTATTCCTTGTCTGTCAATGAAAGTATCTGCTGAAAAAAAATGACAGTAAACATGTCTTCCTTGTGAATTAATTTTTCACACCTCGGAGTAAAATGTAATTAATGGTGCCTGGAAATAACATAAAATTGACTTGTGTGAATGACTTCATTATTTCTTCCATTCCCTGGCAGTTCGATACACCCGGCCAGTCATTATCCTTGGCCCAACGAAGGACCGCATAAATGATGACCTCATCTCAGAGTTCCCAGACAAGTTTGGCTCTTGCGTTCCACGTAAGTACATGGCTTTGTCCCCGGAAAATTGGGGAAACTCTTTTCTGTGTTTGGTTCACCCACAAGGTTTCCTTTTTTAGTTCGTCGCTGACGGAGTCGGAGTCGACGAGCTCTTGCTTTTTCTTATGATGGTGACCACCACATGTTGTAGCTCCTTTGGCGGGTTGGCTACTGCCCTCGTGTGGATGGGTATTCCGAGTGGCTCAGACCACTGCAATGATGCATACTGCATAGGATTAAATGTGAATATGCATTTGAGATGACCTTACCAAAATGTAAGACCATTTAGAATTTTTGTCTAACCTCAAATCGCTTCCAGGTTGGCTTCCCACATTTGTTATTTTTGGCTTTATCTACTTGATCATGGAAGAAATAAAAGAAAGTCAAACAAAAGTCCCCTTTATGCCCCCCTTCTGGTGAAAATCCGAAATTCCAGAATCACTGCTCACCTCCACTCATTTGATCCTCTTTTTCCCCACCTGTTGAATCAACTTCCACATTCTCTTCAATCTCATCCTTCCATCCAGGTTTTCAAGACAGCTGTTCCCCACACTCTGTGATCATTCCCGATCCAAAACCATGATCTTTTCTTCCCTCGTTAACCTTCCCCAAGCCACCACCTTCCAAATTTCGATTTTTCTCTTCCTGAGAGTTTGCTTCCTGTATCTATGTTGTCCACGCTCCCCAAGCCCTCATTCTTTCTCACATCCCTTATTCATCCAAGTTTTCCTCTATTTTATCCTTCAACCCTGCTGTTGGTGTGTTTCCCCCTCTCTTTGTACTGTTCCTTACGTTCTGTTACGTTATATTGTTCTAGTTCCCCCACGAGCCTCAACTTTGTACAAACAAATCCCAAATTCATTTTCTGGATTGAGAAGGGGAAGCCAAGAGCGAAGGTGTTCTTTGTGTTGTATCATTGTTCTCCATGCGAGCATGCAAAGTCTGCCCAGATGTCAAATGTATCTGAAAGTCATGAGAAGTGAGCTCAGATGCTGAACCAATCAATATGTATGACTTGTCGTTTTTCCTGCACACCAAAATATTTTCATCGTGGTTGTGCAACCAATGTGTCCCACAGTATTTATCAATCTACATCTCCCGATGCTGTTAGGTGCATAAGGCGGAGATTATATTCAGCTCTGTTTTGGGCCTCCAGCCTTTTCCAGTTCTTACGCCGTAAGTGTGATGCATTCTGCGTCAGTCGGGATGGTTCTGTTGAAGGTACCCTTGGTACTTTCGTTTTCCCCCTTGGTTTTCCCCCTTGGCCTTTCTTCGTTTTCCCCCTTGGAGTCCATTTCGAAGCTTGTTTTGGAAGTCTGTTATCTGACGTTCTGGGTACATTCCCATGATACGTACATCTCTTCATGACGATGGTCAGTCGTTGGGCATTCGCTTTGTCCTAGCTTTGTTTTTCGTTTGAGATATATACAAGCCATTCGTTTTTCAGTAATCTCTGCAGACATCCACACTGAAACCTTCCAAAGTTTTCGTTCAGTCTTTCTTTATCTTGCATCTCCCTGACCTTATCATTTATGGGGCAAATGTCATCAGCAAAGTCCTGTTTCCCATTGGCCCACTGAACCCTCGATGTGATGGAATCCATATACTGCGTAACAAAATCAACTGCCATTCCAAAGAGCACAGGAGATAGGATGCATCCTCGCTAACTCCTGTAGTGACACCAAAAGGGCCTGTTGCTTCTTAGCTGACTTTGACGGAGCATTGGTCATTATCAGTAGAGGTATCTTGATGTTGTTGATGATTCTTGTGAGAACTCCATAAATCTGCAGTATCTTGCACAGTGAGTCACGATCAACAGTCAAACGCCTTTTTGAAAGTCTACGGAGTTGAAGATCATTGGAGTTTGCCATTCATTACTTTTCTCTATGATGTTACTGAGGGTAAATATGTGCTCAATGCGTGATGTAACAGACTAAATCCTGCTTGAACCTCTCGCAGTCTTCAATCAGCTGCTTTCCTGACTCATTTGAGGATTAGGGCACAAAAAAATCTTTACCAGTTGCACAGTAATGTTTCAATTCTCAGTTCTCGCAATTCTGGAAATCTTTCTTAGAAAGTTTCATGATGCTCCCTTTCCTCCACTCTTTCAGTGTCCTTGCTGTGCTCCATTATTACAGAAACTGTATTATTATATTATTTCATCCAAAATGACACCTTGTTCTGACACTGGCTGATTCCTCCATAACAAATGGCCTGTGTTAATGATTAAAGATTTTAGAGTACCGTGGCCTTTGCAGACTTCGTTGTTTGGGTCGTGACCATGGTGTTCGCCTGTGGAGACCTCTCTCATTGTAGACTGCCCCACCAGGCTGATGCTCATGTTTCCAGCAATTATCCATTTGTTTCTCATTTTTTTCCCCATCCCTCTTCAGTGGCATGTTGGAACTAGGTGGCACTTGTAATTTCTTAATCGACTCCATTTTACCCTCCTCGAATTCGAGCTTTCTTTGCCTCTCCTCCTTTGTCCCTCTCGTCTCTTATCTGTGGAATTTCTTTCATGTGTATGTCCAATCTTACTGATTTTCTCTTTAGTTCTCCAAGGTGGTGGATCACTGCATTTCATGTTGTCTATACACATTCACCCATGATGTTATTACTACTTTAACTTTAACTTATACTCCATACTTTCCTACAAAAGTCTCTAATCTCACTAATTTTCTTTATTTACACACCTAATTCCTACTACCCTATTATCGATCTGTTAATGTTCACCATTTTGAGATTGACAAGACCCAATCATGGGAGAAGGAATATTATTATTTAATTACATTAAAAAAAAATAAAAAAATGTCTTCATGAGTCATACCCAATATTTTTGACCCGCACTTTTCCAGACACAACACGAACCAAGAGAGACTATGAAGTAGACGGGCGGGACTACCACTTTGTATCACGTGAACGGATGGAGCAGGACATCCAGGAGCATCGTTTTATTGAAGCAGGACAGTACAACGACAATCTTTATGGCACCAGCGTACAGTCTGTGCGCGAAGTAGCTGAGAAGGTGCAAAACACGTATTTAAATTTTCTGTGAATACTTTATTGCTTTGCCCACTCGCTACATGCTTGCCAACCATTACTTTTATGGGAGAATTGTTTATCATGCTATAATGGAGCAATGGAGTACGTGTGTCCGTTCTGTACCCATTGGTTGACAGTTGGCTCGACTACATCCACAATTGCAACCGGAAAAATAATCATAGATCCGCCATTTTGTGAAGGTGCTTAGGTCTCAGGCCTCAGGCCTCTGGTGTCAGCCCTTGGCCCAGTGTAATTTGAATTATCTGAGCTATATAAACACCATGTATTATATATGCACATAAGCAGTAGGCATGTTTTTGCTTCATGTATGTAACCAATGTTGTTACCACGCATAGGTGAAGTGGAAAGCTAGGAAAGGCTAAAAAAAGTCACAAAGGACACAAACAACAGGAACGAAGAACTAATGTAATGTGTTAGATCGGGTTGTGTAATCTAGACCCTGAATAAAAACGGCGTAAAACCCGGAATAATCTATTTTTATGAATTTTACAATCTTTATTTTATTTAGATTGAATTCTATACTTGTGCACTGTAGAACACAAATCACATCACCTTCTTAATAGTTCCAAGAACCTCCAGCTTTGCAGTACTTGGAGATGCTCTATAGAGTGGTGTATAAGATTGGTGTAAAAGACTACTTCAATAGTACTTCAATAGAATTTTTAAACGATTTTCAAAATCATTATTTAATTAAAATGGAAGTACTGCATATACTTAAACGCCGCGCAGGGTATTGTGTTCTATGAATTCTGTAGTTTTTAAATCTGGGTTGTGGCGATATGTTGTCCATTTGCCGCCCAAATGAAAGGATGAGCAATGTCACTTTTTTATACGTAACTTTCAAGATTTTTTATCAAGGTTTTTATACGTAATTAGCAGGGGTAGGGGGGGCAAGAGAACCACTGGGTGGGTGGGGGGGGGGGAAGAGAGCTGATGAGGTGGGGCTATGGAGGAGAGCCGACAGGGCATGGAGTGGCAGGAGAGCTGCCGACTTGGAGGAAGGGCCAGTGGAAAAACCTGAGAAGGGGCAGGAAGGGCAAGAGCCGGCGAAGTGGGGCAGGAGGGTTTATTAAAAATGGAGATTCGAGGCGATGCCGGTTTGGGTTTATTTAAAATGGTAATTTGAGGGGATGCTGGTTTGATGTTTTTTTTCAAATATTGAGTCAAGGAGATGCTGGTTTGGGTTTGTTTAAAATGGTGAATTGAGGCGATTCCAGTTTGGGTTTATTTAACATGGTGAGTCGAGGAGATGCCGTTTTGGGTTTATATAAAATGGTGAGTTGAGGCGATGTCAGTGGTTAAAGGTGTCTTAACAGTCTTCGAGGATCTTAAGGGTCTTATGGGTCTTTGTGGTATTAAGGGTCTTCAGGTCTTAAGGGTTTTCTGGTGTTAAGGGTCTTTGGGGTCTTAATGGTCTTTGAGGTGTTAAAGGGTCTTTAAAGTCTTCGGGGTCCTCAAGGGTCTTTAAGGGTCTTAAGGGATCTTTGGGGGTGTTAAGTTTCTTTAGGGTCTAAAAGGTCTTTGGAATCGTCAGGGTTTTAAAGGGTCTTAAGGGTGTTAAGGGTCTTATGGGTCTTGCATGTAAAAAGTCCCAAGCATGTAAAAGGTCTTCTCTCAATCATTTCATCTTATCTCCCAAGCATGTAAAAATAATGTAACATTGGTTTTGGGGGTCTTCAGGGTTTTTAAAGGCTGAGATGGTGGATGAAAATACCCTAAGGACAATCACTGGGTCAGATTTGGTCTGTGTGCCAAATTTGGTGGTTGTTGGCCCAGCATTCTTTGCAAAAAACGCGAACATACAGACAGAAAGACAGGCATCCGACGAATTTTATTTATTAGATTTCGGTTTTAGCCCGCATTTTCAAGGCAATTAGTGTAAAAATACAGAATTGGGCATGCTTTTGCTTCATGTATGTAAATCCGGGTTGCAGCGGTCTATTTATTTATTTATTTATTTATTTATTTTGTATACAAGATCGAGGCTCGTGTAAGAGCTAACATCAATCACAAAGAAGAAAAAACAGGCACACAAAACATACAATAAAGGGAGCGGGAGACAAGATGGGGAGAGAGAGGGAAGTACACAAATACAACAGCAGAGAACAGGGACATCGGAAGATCCGTGGGAGGGAGAGGGCTTGGGGGGAGGAGGCATGGGAAGGTGGAGGAGGGGGGGCGGTGGGAAAGGTATAAAACACATGGGCACTGCTAGAACCTCCAGGAAAGAAAGAAGTCGGGATTTCAAAAAAGAGTAGATCTGGGGTGAATTAACGGGGTAGAATTGCTGTAGCATTAAGATTTCCCTTCACTGGAACTAAGGGGCCGAGCCCGAACCATGGAAAACAGCCCCAGCCCATTATTCCTCCTCCTCCAAACTTTACAGTTGGCACTATGCATTCGGGTAGGTATCGTTTCCCTGGCATCCGCCAAACCCAGATTCGTCCGTCAAACTGCCAGATGGTGAAGCGTGATTCATCACACCAGAGAATGCGTTTCCACTGTTCCAGAGTGCAATGGCGGCGAGCTTTACACCACTCCAGCCAAAGCTTGGGATTGCGCATGGTGATCTTAGGCTTGTGTGCAGCTGCTTGGCCATGGAAACCCATTTCATGAAGCTCCCGACGAACAGTTGTTGTGCTTACGTTGCTTCCAGAGGCAGTTTGAAACTTGATAGTGAGTGTTGCAAACGAGCACAGACAATTTTTACGCGCTACGTGCTTCAGCACTCGGCGGTCCCGTTCTGTGAGCTTGTGTGGCCTCCCACTTCGAGGCTGAGCTGTTTTTGCTCCTAGACATTTCCACTTCACAATCACTTACAGTTGACCGGGGCAGCTCTTGCAGGGCAGAAATTTGACGAACTGACTTGTTGGAAAGGTGGCATCCTATGACGGTGCCACATTGAAAGTCACTGAGCTCTTCAGTACGGCCCATTCTACTGCCAATGGTTGTCTATGGTGCTTTGAACTTTGAACATGGCTGTGTGCTTGATTATATATAACTCTCAGCAATGTGTGTGGCTGAAACAGCCGAATCCACTAATTAGAAGGGTGTCCACATACTTTTGGCCATGTAGTGTATGTTGCATCGCTTCACATACGTCGATGATCTGACATATATTCAAAAGCATTGTGCAGTACTCGCATCAAATCTCATATGCGAGCCGTTCTTGAGCATCTTCACAATAGGTGGGCAGATAATGGAATCCAATTGAACCCCAAAAACTGTGCAATTGATGGCATCTGTTTCGCTCAAAACAAACTACCTCCTGCCGCTGAATGATGTGGTCATCCAAAATTATAATATTATCAAACTGCTAGGTCCTTTATCCAGGAAGATCTGAAATGGGATGCTCATGGCAGATAAGTCATTTGTATATGCTTCAGAAGTTGAAATAACATTTCCTTGCAAGCAATGATCTTGTAACCATTTTCACATCTTTTGTCTGCCTTGTATTGGACTATGTGGCTCCTCTGTGGTCGAGCGGAATCACAAAGCAGCAATGCAACATAATCAAAATTGTTCAGTAAAAAGGTTTTAGAGTTATCCTTGGCCCTAACTATCATAGTTACTCAGACACTTTACACGATTGCAGTCTGATGTCACTCAAGAACAGAGGTGATGAACTCTGCCATGGTTTTGTGAGACTGCTGCCAAATTCCAAGCTTCACCCTTTGCTACCTGCAGACAGATGTCACCATGGCTACCAATTACAGAACTCAAAACAATTAACTGAATTAAGATGTGAAGAGGCAAGATTCAACAACAGCATAATGGCAAATCATATCCGCATAATGAACGGACCCCACTGGCTGTTAAATTTTGAACTCTGATGTCATGTATTAATCTATTTGAATCAAGATTTCCAATCAAGAATCAATGAAGAATCAATATTTGTAATTCATGTTTCCTTTGTTTTATTATGCAATTTTTGGCCTATTGCTATTTATTTCTTTTTATATTTCTATATTTTGTTTTTAATGTAAAGCTCACTTTCATTCGGACTTTGGCCATGATGGAAGTTGATTTGAAATAAACCTTTGATTATTGTTATTAGTCCCCTAGGTTTCACCGAAGGGAACTAAAGGTTTTCTCTCCATCTGTCTGTCCGTCCATCCGTCCCACCTGTGGTTCTCCGAACTTTCTGCCCTTACTCTTTGCCATATTCAACTGAAACTTGGTACATCGCTTTTTATATTTGATATTATGATAAGTTACAGAACAAGTTCAGTTTTCAGGGCGTTTCATCAATTTTACACAGTTATGCACTTTTTGGACTTACAAAATGTCACACCCGTAGGGGCACATGTGGCAATCCAAATGTGGCAAAGCAATTCTCCCTCATGTTATTATTGATCTGTGTCTTTTTCAACCCCCTCCTTAATGTGACACAGTGACTCAACTTGGCTAAAATGAAACCCAAACTTGCATCATTGAATATACTTTGTTCTTAATTATAAAGACTTTACAGAAGAATAAATAACATCTGCTGTTTTTATTTTCTTTCCCCAGGGAAAGCATTGCATATTGGATGTTTCCGGCAATGCAATCAAACGGCTACAAGCGGCACAGCTGTACCCCATCGCTATTTTTATCAAGCCCAAATCTGTAGAAGCAATTATGTAAGTATCTGCATCATGTACACATCTTCCTTCTCTACATTTTCTATTGTATTACGATGTGTGGTGGAAAGAGGAGACTTTGTCTCCTCTGTCCAAGAGTGAAGCTTAAGCATCAAAAAAGAAAGATTTTTTTATAGCCAAATTGAAAGATGTCTCATAATTATATTTTGTGCTAAATTGCAAAAATCGGAAATTATTCAGAAGGTAGTCTCGTTATGGAACCATCTAACTGAGTTTTTGTTTCTTGAGTCTCCTAATCTACTGTCAAAAATTTAACTTGTCCTGGTGAAAAGTGCAGGTGTCAGTAGTGCAGGTGGCAATGTCCTGCAAGATGCAATACTTGACTTATAGCTTTGGTAGCCTCCCGGAAATACAACCCTCTGCCCTCTCCAAACCCTGCCTTGCCCATGAATCCAAATATAATTAACTTTAAAATCCAGTAAATGGAATTTTCTCTTGTTTTAAGTTGAAGCTGTTGCGTATACCTTATAGCATTCCATTTACTCAGTTATACTGATTAAAAAACCACCTTTAGAGGCCATTTTCCCCGCAGAGCGGGGGTTGACCTTTTTCGGGCACCATGGTCCCCTTTTTGAAGCAATGTTTTATGGCCGGATGCCCTTCCTGCCACCAACCCTGTTGGTCGCCTCTTGCAACACACAGGGAATTACCAGTGAACTGGTACTCAATTTGCCGACCTCGGAAGGATGACAGGCTGAGTCAACCCCCCTGGTGTTAATTCAGCGATTTGACCGGGATTCGATCCTAGGATCCCAAGCCGGCACCCTAACCACTAAGCCAACACCAGGCTTCGCCAACACCAGGCTTCGCCAACACCAGGCTTCGCCAACACCAGGCTTCGCCAACACCAGGCTTCGCCAACACCAGGCTTCGCCAACAGCAGGCTTCGCCAACACCAGGCTTCGCCAACACCAGGCTTCGCCAACACCAGGCTTCGCCAACACCAGGCTTCGCCAACAGCAGGCTTCGCCAACACAAGGCTTCGCCAACACCAGGCATCGCCAACACCAGGCTTCGCCAACACCAGGCTTCAGTTAGACTGATTACTGTATCATATGGCTGTGTTAGCAATTGCCATTATCAGTTGTGTCCTACCTGGAGTTGAAAGCTGGTCTCTCCTGCTTCGCCTTACATGTTTAGGTGTTTCGAGTATAAGGGTGGAAACCGGTTCGTTTTTGTGGTGGTAGCAATGCCCAGAAATCCTGAGACGCCTTCATCTAATTTTAACTGACAGCCTTGGAAGATGACCATGCGCTCTTAATTTGTCCTATGTTCAGACCAATAAACATGGAAAGCTGAATGAAGAGGTCGAGTGGAGCGATCAAGTCCCTTATTTTGGGTCGCTGAACTTTACTGCATGATAAATATAAGCACCATCCCAAAATTTTCTCAGGTCCACTGACCTCAGAGACCGACACTCCAATCTCATCGATATCTTCGTACTGATAGATACCTCGTCCTCAGATGCCATCTGTCGAACATAAAACTTTCTTTCACAGGAATTAATCTGATCTTACATGTCTCTCACCATCTGCGAAAGCTTGCTGCCAGTTGTTCAAGTCTGTCACTGGAAATTGCACGTCATATAACCTGAAGGATAATCATTAGGGACACTGCTCTTCTTAAGGCTGAGTGGACACCTCTGTACCAAAATTCGCACAGCAAAATTGATACCTCAGGATTCGCAGATCGCGTGGGTGGTGTGGTGGTGAGAATGCTTTTAGTTGAAAGCATCCAGGAAAATTCGGCTGTTTGTGAAAGAGGACCGTGAAATTGGGTGAATAGGGGACAGCAAGGTGAATAGGGACACAAACTGAAAAAAAGTTCGGAAACTTTTTTCGCTGAAAATTGATAACCATACTGATTTGTTGATATTTGGGTTGAAAGTGTTCTCTTGTTTAAAAAAAAAGCAACTTATAGTCCCCATTAACCCCATATATGGGTTAAATAGGAATAAATAGGATTTTTATGGCTGTCCCTATTCACCCCGCTTTACGGGTGAATAGGGACAGTCACTAATACAAAAAAATAATAATCAAGAAACAATCCTGAGTTTCCAACTTATTGCTAAATTGATAGCTCAGATGGATGCACATAATATGCACCCATAATAATAATATCATCCATGGTGCCAATGAAAAAAAATATGGGATAAAAAGTTTCTCCAAACTGTCCCTATTTCTTGATAAATTTTTTTTGTATTAGTGACTGTCCCTATTCACCCGTAAAACGGGGTGAATAGGGACAGCCATAAAAATACTATTTATTCCTATTTAACCCATATATGGGGTTAATAGGGACTATAAGTTGCTTTTTTTTAAAAACAAGACAACACTTTCAACCCAAATATCGACAAATCAGTATGGTTATCAATTTTCAGTGAAAACAGTTTCCGAACTTTTTTTCAGTTTGTGTCCCTATTCACCTTGCTGTCCCTATTCACCGCATTTCACGATAGGCCAGAAGAACTAAGCATTTAAGAGTGAAGAGTTTTGGGGAAATAAGCCTTGTGAAAGCGAAAAGCAAGAGATTTTGATGAAGAAGAATAAGAATAAATAGGTTTATCCTGAGGAGTAGTAAGCACAGTAAGGCGTTTTAAAATACATTTTGGAAGCGTTTTTAAAGGAAGTGAAACATTATGTTCAGTGAAGATTCAGTTTGGGGATATTTAAAATAATAAGGGATAGGGAAACTGAGCAATGAGCATGGGAGATAGGATTTTTCCCGATGCTGTTGTTGTAGTTTGTTTGTTTGTTTTTTCGGAGTGAAAAATGGGTGTTGTGCTATTTGCATTTTTTTGAGCGATGAGGGGAAATGGATTGAGCTAAGGGATCAAAAGTAACAATGCCAGGGATAAAAGGAGTGAAAAAGAGCCAAACAGGAGGGAGAGGCGCTGCCCAACTAGTACTGGAGGCCTGACTTGTTTGACCTGTTTGTGATTGGGGCACGAAATGAATGATTCAACAAAACAAGATATGGTTTGGGAAAGAAAATTTGACAAAAAACACGACCAGCAAATCATGAATTTATACTAGAACGGCACTCGGTAGAGAGCATCTGCCTGGATGGCCATATCACTCAATGGTGAAGAATCACTTAAGAAATTTTACTAGCTGGATCCGGATCTTCAGCAAAATCGAATCGAATCGTCCTTGTCAGACACCCAACCGGTCCACCAAGTTTCTTCCAAATCCATCCACAACTTTTTGAGATATCCTGCTATGTATCGTTTTTGGCCCTATCTCCCAATAGTGAAGAATCACTGAAAAAATTGTACGAGCCGAATCCGAATCCGGATCTTCACCAAAATTTAGGCATTTCGTCCTTGTCACATACAGTACATCTCTGCCACATTTCGTCCGAATCCGTCCATTACTTTTTGAGATATTTTGTTCACAAACAAACAAAAAATGGAAAGACAAACGGACAGACAGGGGTGAAAACATAACCTCCATACAACTTTGGTGGCCTAGGTAATAAAACAGTAAAACACAACGTACCTGATCAATGGAACTTCACTTGACTGAACTGGAAGGTGCAGCTGGTGATTAAGATATACATGTGCTGCGAATCCAGAACCAGAATTATGGCTTGATCTCTGATCATCAATTTGGTTTCAGACCAGGTCACTCTACTCTGGACATGCTGCTTCTACTGTCTCAACAATGGATGGAGGTCCTCAATGCCAAACAGGAAATCAGAGCTGTCTCCCTTGACATATCATGTGCCTTCTCTATGGTCTGGCATTCCGCACTGCTCACCAAACTCTTCGTCTATGGTATCCATGGAAATCTCCACGCATGGCTTGCGGACTTCCTCTCTGGTCGGAGTCAACGTGTGGCCCTGAATGGATTTCTCTCATCTCCCCTTCCTGTTCAGGCTGGAGTTCCCCAAGGTAATGTTCTGGGCCCTGTGCTATTTCTGGTCTTCATCAATGATCTCTCCGACTCTCTGGAAAATCCTCTCTATCTCTTTGCTGATGACTCCACACTCTGCCGCTCCATACCTCATCCCTCAGATCGGCAGTCTGCAGCCTCCTCACTCTCTGCAGTCCTGGACAAAATCACAAACAGGTCAAACAAGTGGAACATGTCTTTCAATCCTGACAAATCTCACACTCTTACTATGTCTCTGCGAAAAGACCGACTGGACAACCCTCCCATCTACTTTCTCAACAATCCTCTCCAAGAAGTTCTGTCACTCAAGCTTTTGGGTCTCACTATCTACCATGATCTTTCCTGGGAAAACCACATTTCAAATCTGGCCTCCAAAGCCAGTCACCGACTGGGCATCCTCCGTCATGTGAAGTCTTTCCTTGGCACACCTGAGCTCCTCACCACATACAAGGCTTTCATCCGCAGCTCAATGGAATACTGCTCTCCCCTCTGGGCTGGTGCTCCTGCCTCACAACTAGCTCATCTTCACGCTGCTGAAACCAAAGCTTTCAGAATCATTGGAATCTCCCTCGATGAAGCTGATTGTGAGGGCCTTTCACTCCCGCCGCAGGCAGGTAGGCGGTCTTTCTGTCTTCTACCGACTCCTCTCCGGCCTTGCTCCCCCAGCTCTCTCTGTGCTCTGTCCCCCAAATATTCCTACAGGTCACACAAGATCTGCCAGCAACCCTCTTATGGTGAAATTGCCAAAATCAAGACTCTCTACTCACCTTCACTCCTCCATTCCTCCCATCTCTGGAACAAAGTCCCTCACTCTCTTCAATCCCACTCCTCCCTCCAGGTCTTTAAAACAGCTGTTCACCACCATCTCTCATCTTCCCCCATCGAAAACCTTGATCTTTTCTACCCCCGTTAATTCACCCCAGATCCACTTTTTTGAAATACCAACTTCTTTCCTGGAAGTCCTAGCTGTGTCCATGTGTTGTATACCTCTCCCACTCCCCCCCCCCCCCCCTTCCCATGCTTCCTCCCCCCAAGCCCTCTCCCTCCCACATATCTCCTGATGTCCCTGTTGTCTGCTGTTGTACTTGTGAGCTTCCCTCTATCTCCCCATCTTGTCTCCCGTTACCTTTATTGTATGTTTTGTGTGTCCGGTTTTTTTTTTTGTGATTAATGTGAGCTCTTACACGAGCCTCGATCTTGTAACGAAAAAAAAGTGGGGACCAAGAACGGAATTCAGCACGATAGGGCCAAAAACAATATCTCCAAAAGTTATGGATGGATTCAGGTAAAACTTGGTGGATCGGTTGGATGTGTGAGAAAGACTAATAATTTTGGTGTAGATCTGGATGCGGATACGACAATTGTCATTTTTAAAAGTGATTATTCATTATTGACAGATGGGGTCAAAAATGATATCTCGCCCGATATATCAAAAAGTTGTTGACTGGTTACAACAAAACTTGGTGGATGAATTTGGATAGGTGACGATAACAAGCGGAATTTATCTTGGTTGAGGTCCGGATACAGATCTGGCCATATCATTACAAAATGTAAATTGTTCAGCTTGGCACAGGTATGCACTCTACCAAGTGCCATTTTAGAGTCTCTGTTGTTTTCCAGGTCTTTTTTTTGAGGGACGCTTACCTGCATTATGGAAAGTCACCAATGTTATCTGAATTAAAAGTGCCAAAACTGAACCTTTTCAGTACAGACCAGATATATCTACCCTCTTCATCGCTGGAAAAACCACTGTTTCATTTTGCAAATGACTCTACTTTGTGAAGGATTGTTCCTCGCCACTCCGCCAAGCAGGATGCAGTAGGACCCCACTCTGTCGATCTGGAGAAAATATGACTGATCATCTTCCTCGACCATTTATTTGAATGCAGGGAATTCTTACACTCGCTTTGTCCCTTACTTAGGACCTGTGCAGCCTAATCCCACAATTTATTTCTATTGTCAGCCTCTGGAGCAGATAATCACTGGTCCTCCTGGACATCGCCATCAACTGTAACCTTTCTTGGGCAGATTATATCTCCAAGCTGTTCGCCAAAACCGGCCACCACCTTGGAATTCTCAGCAAAGCCAAGTCCTTCCTCAGGTGTCCTAAACGGTACACAAAACGGCCGTGTCATGGAATATGGCTCCCCAGTCCCCAATGTGGGCGTTGCTGCATCTTCCTTGATGAAAAGGCCCTCTGTGTCTTTGGAATCTCTCATCAGGTAGCTGCAGTCTCATGGTCTGCTTCTCGCTTTCACTGCAGTCAGGTTGGTGGCCTTGCAGTTTATTTTATTTTATTGCAGAACGAATGGAGGACAGAGAGGAGGGGAGGAAATACAGTAACCCACAAGTAAGAATGTTGAGTAAAGCATGATTAATGTAGGTATTAAAGTTTGCAAGTAGAGATGGGATAAATGGAATCCGCATAATTTTTTGAGTTTACCTACATCTCTTTTAACCTCTCGGCAGAGTATTTATCTGTGAACTGCCATTCAATAATCTATTTTCGAGATACTATATGACATTTTTAACATTTGCAATCTAATTACAGATGGGATCCGTCGGTCTTCTATCCTCATTTGAAAGATGATATCTCGAGTCCCCTGCTGCATATTAAAATATGGCTCTGCACTCCAATGGCAGTTTTAACCTAACTCTAATTGAAGGAATATCTGTGTTTGTTTACGTGTGTGATTGTGCTTTTTTAAACTTCTAAGCAGCCTGGTGTTGGCTTAGCGGTTAGGGTGCCGGCTTGGGATCCTAGGATCCTGGGTTCAAATCCCGGTCGATTGCTGAATTAACACCAGGGGGGTTGAATCAGTCTGTCATCCTTCCGAGGTCGGCAAATTGAGTACCAGTTCCCTGGTAATTCCCTGTGCGTCGCAAGAGGCGAGTAACAGGGTTGGCGGTAGGAAGGGCATCCGGCCATAAAACATTGCCTCAAAAAGGGGGACCACAGTGCCTGAAAAAGGTCAACCCCTGCTCTGCGGGGGAAAATGGCCTCTAAAGGTGGTTCTTCTTCTTGTTTCTATACACTCCTGAACCGCTGAATGGAATACACTACTCACAATAAGTTAGGGATATTGTGGGAGTGAGTTTATTTTTTTTATAGGGGTGTGTGTTTCACTTCACTGATTTTTGGGATAGGCAGACCATTTGAAACTTTTGAAATACAGACTTCTTTCCTGGAAGTCCTTGCAGTGTCCATGTGTTTTATACCTCCCCCTCCCACCCCCCCCCCCCCACGCCCTTCCCATGCCTCCTCCCCCCAAGCCCTCTCCCTCCCACATATCTCCTGATGTCCTTGTTCTGTGCTGTTGTACTTGTGTGCATCCCTCTCTCTCTCTCTCTCTCCCCATCTTAGCTCCAAACATTGTATGTGGGTTGTTAGGGTTAGAACCCAACAGGTTAGTTGTTCGGGTTAGAAATACACAAAATCAACCACACCGAAGAACCTGCCAATATCCCTAACTTATTGTGAGTAGCGTAAGTTGAAAACTTGTGGCGTGGCATCACTCCCGGTGGGAATGGGGGTATCACAAGTCATATTCAAATACACATATGCTGGCGGAATGAACCGGTCTATAACTCTGGGGGAATTATCCTATCCATAAAGATGGGTTCTTCGCTAATGGGATTCAACTTCACACGAGAGCCAAGTCATTGACCAGACAACTCAGAGGTGAGCATACTCCCAACTGAGCTCTTCTCTCATCTCCCAACCAACAGACACGAAGCTCAACCATCCAAGTACTTACCAGGCTCGACATTTTGAGGCTTCCAAGATCTGACAGCATCACAAATATTTAATAACTATCGAAGTTTCAAATAATCTTCACTCTATCCATTGGCTTGCGCTGCTTCCCATGGTACAGCCTGTGTTTTTGTCTTACTTGTGGCACCTCGTGTCTAGCTCAAGGCCTTTGTTAGATAAATGCCAAACCATCGTCAATGTTTCTTTCAAGTATTGGAGGAAATGACATATTTGTACAAAATGTCAACTGAGAAATCTCCGGCTCCGACTCCGAGATCATGTAGCCGGATAGAGGATATTAGTTAAACTTGCTATACTCCTGCGTAATATACACGGCCTAGTGTTTTTGAACACTTTTATTCATATATCTCACTGCAAACAAATTAACAATCTTGTTCTTCTCAGATACAAAACTTGATGGGTCCAATGGTTGAACCTTTGAGAGAGCTACATACATGTTGCCCCTGACTGAATAAAGGTTATGGAAGCTGGATGCTAATTCTGTCAAAAGTCTGTCCCTGTGACTTGTTGATGGTCATGAAAATAACCCAAATGTATAGGAACAGTCTTGTTTAAAATTTGAAAGATATATTTGTATCAGAAAAAAAAGAAAAAAAAGTACAGCGGGCGGTATAGGTATAGCGGGTGTAGGTATAGCGGGTATAGGTATAGCGGGTGTAGGTATAGCGGATATAGGTATAGCGGGTGTAGGTATAGCGGGTATAGGTATAGCGGGTATAGGTATAGCGGGTATAGGTATAGCGGGTATAGGTATAGCGGGTATAGGTATAGCGGGTGATGTAGCGGGTGGTGTAGGTCGTATAGTGGGCGGTATAGCGGGTGGTGTAGGCAGGGGCGCTGTAAGGGGGGGAAAGTTAGGATGATTCCAAGGGCCCTGCACTGACAGGGGCCCTAAAAATTATTAGAACATTAGGTAAAAATGTGCGTGCGTGCTTCACAGGGGCCCATTGTGATATCTTTTCATGGGGCGCAAAATCCCTGGCGGCGCCCCTGGGTGTAGGACGTAGGTGGTATAGCGGGTGGTGTAGGTCGTATAGTGGGCGGTGTAGGTCATATAGTGGGCGGTATAGCGGGTAGTGTATGTCTATAGTGGGCGGTATAGCGAGTGGTGTCGGCCATATAGTGGGCGGTGTAGGTCGTGTAGTGGGTGGTGTAGGCCATATAGTGGGCGTTATAGTTGGCGTTGTAGCGGGTGGTGTCTGTCGTATAGCGGGTGGTGTAGGACGTATAGTTGGTGGTATAGCGTTATCGTTTTAAGTAAAAGAACTTTGACATAAATACACATATTTGTATCATGGAATGAGAGGTATGCGTGGTATGAGAACAGTATCTGAGTTCAATCCATCTATTACACGGGCCTCTAAGATGTGTCTTTGTAGACGCGTGAAGAAACATACCTCAGGCTCTATATATACGTATACATAGATATACATATATACCCTGCAAAAAAAGAAACGCAAAAGTAGTAAAATCGTAAATATCTGACAGGGTGTTGCCGATATCCATACAAAATTAATACCAAAAATGAATTGGTCATTTCTGCATGGATTGGGATTGATTTGTGTGGAAAGAATGAGGTACTGCAGAAATTTGGCGAAATAATGGAACAATCGCAAAAACATAACCACGTGAGAGTCTGGCGCCGAAACACACCAACATGACATGCACGTGCATCGTGCAACATCACTTGATGGGCTATAAAAACGTTGGGTTTTCATTTGCATGCCATCACAATCTTACAGCAAGTGAACAGCGAAAACATGCCACGACTCACGGATGAGATTCTTCGGCCACACGTTCTTCTCATTATGCAAAGAGCGAACGTCATTTTCCAACAAGACAACGCCCGGCCTCATACGGCAAGACTGACAACAGCCTTTTTGAGGAATCACAACATCCAGGTCCTGCCATGGCCCTCCAGGTCTCCAGATTTAAACCCAATCGAACATTTATGGGATGCACTGGATCAACGACTGCGAGCACGTCAGCAACAACCATCGAACCTCCGACAGTTGGCACAAGCACTGCAGGCAGAGTGGGTGAACATTCACCAGGCCACAATTCGGGATCTGATTGCTTCCATGGGACGACGATGCCGGTCAGTTTTGGACTCTAATGGTGGCCATACAAGATATTGAGCACAGATGACCTTCACCTTGAAAATCTACTGTTCCATGTGTGCCATATGGAACCTGGGTCAATGAGAATGATGTGTGCCAATTTTGAACAATCGATTACCATCTGTTTATTATTTATATGATATATAAAATATACATCTAAAATCACTTTTGCGTTTCTTTTTTTGCAGGGTATATACAGACTTGGCATTTAATATGGAATATTTTTTTTGGGGGGTGAACTTACTTTTCAAGATGACTTAGAACCAAAAGTTCATTGGAATTATGTTGAAATTTTTCTAGATTTTGTTAATGTGACCTTTAAAAGAAACAAAAACCACATTTGACATTTCGAAACAAATAAATTGATCTTTGAAAGTGATGTAAACTGATATCGAACTCAATTCACGGACAGTACTGTGTTAAACTTCTGTGCGTTTTCCAGAAGTATCTCTTTATTTTGCACATTAGCCAAAAATTTTTTTAACAAAAACAAAAGTTAAATTACAACTGGGATTACGGACAGTAAAATTACAGTTCAGTACTTCGTGTTCAGTACTTCAGGAGAGCACGTACACGTTGAGGCATGCTGTTCACGAGATTTGCCAAGGTTTGGACAGGAATCGCTTGCCATGCCGTGACAATAGCCTGCTGCAATTCACGCACAGAGGTCGGCTTCTTGTCCAAGTGGTCGATTTGACGCGTTAATTCTACCCACAAGTTCTCTATCGGATTCATATCCGAGGACATGGCAGGCCACTCCATATCCTCTACACCACGGTCAGCAAGAAAGTGTTGGATCATGCGAGCACAATGCGGCCGTGCATTGTCATCTTGGAAGACAAAGTTTCCTCAAAAGGCTGCATGAGCAAATGAAGCAATGTTTCTTCCAGAATGGCCCTGTGCTTGAACTGGTTCAGGTTTCCATTCAGAACAACCAGGTCAGTTTTGCCCCCTGCATGAAAAGCAGCCCAAACGGCCACCCCACCACCTCCAGCTTGGACTCTTGGCACTATACAATCTTTGTTGTAGGCTTCATGCACTTGTCTGCGCACTCGGACGTGGCCATCTTGACGATAGACCAGAAATCTAGACTCCTCACTGAAGATCACGTGATTCCAGTGTCCTGGCTGCCATTGACGGTGCTCTCTGGCCCACTGCAATCAGCGCTGGCGGTGTTGTCTGGTCAGGCGTGGCTTTCTCAGGGGACGCCTGGCACGATAGCCTGCTTGAACCAGTCGTTGGTTGACTAGCCTTCTGGATACAGGCACATTTGTCAGTTGCTGCCACTCAGCCCTAAGCCGATTAGCTGACTTGGTACGGCCATTGCGGACTAACCGGTGCCGCTGGCGATCATCCCTCCTTGTGGTTCTGCGGGGACGTCCTGGCCTCGGTATTGGAGTAGGGACACCCCTCTGAGCATTTCGTTTCAGGATCTTTGACACCTGACCTCGAGTGATGCCATACTGCCGAGCAACAGCACGCTGTTTCACGCCGTAATTTCGTAAAGCCACCACTCCGTGACAAACAGCATTGTCGAGTTGACGGACCATCTCCAGAGGAAGCGGCAATAACTTTTGGAGACGTGCAGCAGTTGTTTTCCACTAATACAGAACGCAACAACCCTTGTATACCCGACTGTGAAGCCAATCATCAAATGCACCTGTCCGTACATTTTGCCATGCCACCTGTGATATAATCCTGTTGTTGACTTCTTGCTGCGACAGACAATCAGTGACATGGTTCTTTTAACAAATAAATCACCGAAGTGTAAAAGAAACTCACCAGATTGATATACTGAGTTAAGAAAGTAAACCCAAGTCAAGAAAAAAAAAATATTCCATATTAAATGCCAAGTCTGTATATATATATATATATATATATTATCATTTTTAAACAGTCGCATCAGTATGATTATTATATCCAATGTGAGGACTTGCAATAAGAAACCGAAAAGGACATACAAATCGTTTCACCTCATGAGGATCAAGCCCCCTCAGCTGTGGAGTGTAAAAATAAAATTGGATATAAAGCCCAGACTCATGTAAGGGTGAGGTGACAGATGCTACTAATGAACACACTGGCAGTGGGCAGTGGGACAACACATGGACTCAACGTGGATGAACAAATCGGAAGAGCCTAGGAATGAGGAAACATAGCAATCTGCAAATAGATAGAGAAAGGTTGTGAAGGGTTAATGAGGATATAAAAGATCAGGGAAAACAGAGTGTGTGTGTGTGTGTGTGTGTGTGTGTGTATGTATATATATATATATATATATATATATATATATATATATATATATATATATATATATATATATATATATATATATATATGTATATATATATATATATATGTATATATATATATATATATATGTATATATATATATATATATGTATATATATATATATATATGTATATATATATATATATATGTATATATATATATATATATGTATATATATATATATATATGTATATATATATATATATATGTATATATATATATATATATGTATATATATATATATATATATGTATATATATATATATATATGTATATATATATATATATGTATATATATATATATATATATATGTATATATATATATATATGTATATATATATATATATGTATATATATATATATACTCAGAGGCAAAAGTTAGTGTGACATGGAATTTTTTCATTGGTAATCTTGTGAATGAATTTTTGGATTTGAACCAGAGAAAGAGTGTGTTAAAATGGTCGAAGAAACGCAACCAAGCAGTTGTTGTTCGAATTGCATGAAATTTGCAAGAAGCATGACATATTCGAGAAAAATGGCCAGCAATGTTCACTTTAAAAGGCCAGACAACCAGACGCTTATCATTTCCACTCAATGCAGTCTTAAGAAGTGCAGAAGTCAGAAAAACACCTCTATTCATCGTTCTGGAATAAGTTCGACATGCCACGCCTCAGGGAAAATGACAGATGGAGAGCAAGAGGTATGCTTCAGTCTGGTACCTCGCAGCGTGATGTTGCTCATCGATTCAACGTCCATAGAAACACCATTTGGCACAGCTTCACCGAGCTGACGGTAGGATACGTGTCTACAGGTGCACAGGTGAACGTTACATCAGGCCATGTGTTCTGGAAGGGGATCGTTTTGGAGGTGGGGGCGTTATGATCTGGGGTGGGATAACAGCTGCAGCAAGAACGCCAATGATTGTGATTGAGGGGAACTGGAATGCTGTGAGGTACCGAGACGAGATTTTGCAAATGGCCGCTTTACCGTTTTTGCAACAGAACGGCCCTAGAGTGACGTTTCAACACGATAATGCCAGACCACACGTTGCTCGAGTTGTACAGCAGTATCTTAATCAGAACAATGTTAATGTGTTACCCTGGCCTGCAAGATCCCCTGATTTGTCACCCATTGAACACGTCTGGGATGAAATGGAGCGACGTTTACGACGTCATCCGAATCCTCCAAAAACGCTGCAGGAACTCCACCAAATCCTTCCTCGGATATGGAATGATCTTCCCAAGGACTTTCATCGACGTTTAGTGGCCTCAATGAGGCGAAGGTGCCAGGCCTGCATCAATGCACAAGGTGGACACACTCGCTACTGACTGTGTGAACTTGCTTGTGAACCCCCTCTTGTGTTGTGGCTCATTTGCATATGCCAGGTGCACTGTTCTTATAGACTGTTGATCGTTACCATACCTTGAAACATTTGTCTTTCCATGTAATAACATTTCATTCGCGGCAGTAAAAGTTTAACACTGATTCTGTTTGTTGTTGTTTGTGTGTCACAATAACTTTTGCCTTTGAGTATATATATATATATATATATATATATATATATATATATATATATATATATATATATATACATATTGTTGCGGTTTTGAGAACCCCTCACTTGTAAATACTTGTAAATAATAACTCTTGTAAATATCCCAGCTTTTAATAAGGTCGCAACCATAGCTAGTCCATAGGCAACACGTAGGTCACCATAGGACTTTAGTTATCTCCTTCGTATGTGTTTAAATAAGGCCATGTTCCCAATAGTCGAATCTGCGTTGCATTAATCAAATAAGGTAGGCCCCATTCATCACATTCAAACCTCTCTCTCTCTCTCTCCAAGCTACTCCATCATGCCCACCTACAGTCGGGGCTTGTCCCTCCCAATTCTATAACGCGCCTTTGCTTGCCAGCAGTGTTCGCTGCATTGAGCCGTCATCGCTGCCTTAAGCGTTCGCCCCGGCCGCCATTACGCACGCGGTCAAGCTGGAAAAGAAGGGGGCAGAGCGCCAAGAACGAGGCGTGGCCCTGTCAACGTTCCGTCAAGGGCGGAGCCGGTGAGCCCTCGCTACCCAACCATGGCTGAGGTGAGCTCACTGATAGGCGTGGCTCGATGAAGCACGCATTGATTTCTAAGCGCGTTATATAAGCGCAAGCGCGAGGACTGCTTTAAGGACTGCGCAGGGGACCGTTGCTGTTGAGAGAACACCAAAAAGAGAGGAGGGAGAGAAGCTGAGTAAGGAGTTCATGAGCAGAGTGAGTGGGAGAGCCACGCTAACAGAGAGGGCACGGACAGAGCTGTGTTGGAACGAGCTGTGCTGGGGAACTCTTAATTCATAGGAACTGCGCATACGGACTTGCGAAGGACTTCCCCCCCCGCCATATGTAAGGTCCGGTCGCGCGCCAACGATACGCGCTAGCCGCCTGCCCGGGTTTTCGCCACGGTACGAGTCGACACCTGGAGCCGGACCTCAACGCCTGAACCATCTACCTGGACCTTCCTCCCCTACCAGCTACCATCCCGTGTGAGTCTGTTTGTTTGTCCGGGGTTTGTTAAGTTAAGACTGTGTAGTTAAGCCTGCCCTTTGTCCTGCTTCTTCTTCTTCTCCCTGTACATTCTTCCCTTTCGTTTCCTCTTCGGGTTTGGTTGTACATAATTAATAAATTCACTTGCTCTTTCTTTACTCTGGTTTCCTCTCCATCCGATCGCATCCGTCCTTTCTATCAATTGAGTACCTGTGGCACGATCAGAACCGCTATAATCGGGTTAGTCCTTGTTAATAGCTTGAATCGCGGGTTGCTAAACCGCTCAGCAATTTCCATCTTATCCGTGGTTCGAGCGGGAGTTATTTCCCTGCTCGCGGTCGGGGTTAGGAAGTAGGTATTTGGGACTCCATTGACCAATCACCCTAGCTGATTCCGACCGGGAGGAGCGTCATAATTTCCAGGATTGGGGGACGGCCAGCTTAAAAGACAAGGGGATTGACCCCCCCCCCTCCCCCTTGATAAGGGGAGAGCCGACCCCCCGAATCCGTAACAATATATATATGAGTTCGTCAAAATAGAATGCCCCCCCCATAAATAGCATGCAACATGTTTGATACATATAGCTTTTAATACATTAAAATAAGCAATTTTTGGTGCCCCTTAGGTTTTTAACGTTTACTTGTTCTTGATTGCTAAACAAATGGTGCAAGGGCACTTGAAAGTTTTCCAGGTGATCAAAATTTGAGAGTTCTCACTAAACAGGTGAGTGGAGTGATGGTGCTGTCCTTCAATTATTGCTTGCAAATCAATCTGTTAATACTATTTTACTTGCAATAAACCCGATTGGAATTGATGCAACTGCAATAATACACTTGATTTGATTCCTTGGTCTAAATGAGTGAAACCGGACACGTCCTCATTCAATTAGAGGTTTATCTTCCATGAGTTGTGGGTTTAAAGCAAGAATAGCTGATGCCTGTTTGTACAACTGTGCATGTTTGCAGGGAACTCAACAAAAGGCTGTCTGAGGAGCAAGCCAAGAAAGCCTATGACCGAGCCATCAAATTGGAACAGGACTTTGGAGAATATTTTACAGGTGATGCATTTATTGCACTTAGTTTGCCTCTGTTTTTCTGCGGGCAATTTAAACTGAACCTAAATGTAGACCGGCAGGAGGCACACTACTTGAACATCTTGCAATTATACACTTCCAGTTTGCCACCTACTGTTCATTGAACTGATCAATTTCCAGGAAGCAGTTATGGCACTTTCCCCCGCCCTCCTGATTTCACCGTCTCTTTCTTTATGGCAGCCGTTCTGCAGGGAGACACGTTGGAGGAAATATACGGGCAGGTAAAGCAGATCATCCAGGAGCAATCGGGCCCCTACATTTGGATCTCATCCCGAGAGAAGCTTTGACTTTTGAATGCTCCTCTCTCCTGTCCCCGGGCCTCTGTCTGCAGACGTTCAACTCACTCACCCAGCAAGTGGTGTCTTCCCTACCATCTTTCTTAGTACTCGTTCTGCACTTCCTCTCAACCACCGCACATCCATTCATCCATGTGTCCATCCCTCCTTCAAATGTTGTTTTTCTTCTTCTTCCCTCCCTTTCCTGGGTGAAAGCGACGTTTTGGGAATAGGCAAGGCCTAGCTACAATGCAAGCCAAGGAGCCTTCCTTCAGTAGGCCCTGTACAATATCTTGTGCGGAGTGTTTTCAGACAAAAAGCAGTGAGACAGAGCAGAAGAGCAGAGATTCTCTCAGCACGCTATAAAAAAGGCTGAACTCAGAAGAGCATGCTTTTTCCAAAACGAATTTGATTGTAGCCATACCTGGTTTTATCAGCCAACTCTCCATTATTCCCAAATGTTTTATTTTATGCCGATGAATGTTGCATCAAGTGATCAGACTGTGATATCTCAATACTAATTATTGTGGCAGTTTGTCTTTTTTTTGTTCATCGTCACCTCTTTCATGTGAACCTCAAACACCGAAACCAGACCCTGGCACGGGAGTTGCAGGTGGTATGCCATACTACCTGCACAGCATGGAATATGATCATGGGCAGTGCTTTATGGCTGAAATACGTGTGATTTGGAAAATTGTTGCTGATAGAAAGTGACCAATTTTTCTGCCTTATTGTGGCTGCAGTTGTTGGTGCAGTTCAGTCGAGACAGGTAAAAGAAGAGTTTTTTTTTGGGGGGGGGGGGGGGGGATTTCCTAGTTCTTCATGACTTTGAGCGGCTCAGGAAGGAAACGGTGTTACCGCACTGTTATAAAGCACGGGATATGAAATATTTTGCAAAATGGTGTAAACAAACATTTTAGCTGAATGAAAGGGTCTGTGAGTCTGCGTTGTTCGTTTGTCAACCCGGCGGTCACCGTTTGTACAAAGCATTGCTTGTGCCCTGTCCTGTATTTATCGGCACGCTTTGAATGTTTTAATTTGCTCTCACGCCGTGGCAGGTACAAATAAATGCTAAATGCAATCTTTATAGAAACGTAAGTAAACAAGCGCTACTCACTGATTTCCACACAGGTACTTTGCACAAGCACAGGTGTAAGCAGGTAGGTGGTGATTTTAACATCCAACCCCTTTGAAGTGCTGCTCACACTTCCTCTTAATCCATCAGGTATTGACAGGGACCAGGCAAGGTGGTGCTTTGAGGGGAATGCAGAAAGCCATGGGATAAAATGGCCTATGATCCTACAATGACGCAGCTGATGCAAGTAGGATTTCGGTATTTTGGAGACCGAGATGAGAACAGTCGGAGAAAGAGGCAATTGTGCTGTTGGCGAAAGAAATGGAAAACTTTTTACTGGGTGCCTTGGCTTGGGCATGGGAATGTTCTGTATTCCCCGTATTTCCGCAATTTGCCTGTTGTGTAAACCAGCCAGTGCACACCTGTTTGTTTGAGATCGACACTCTCCTTGTGCGGCATCTTCCCAACGCAGTGCAATCGCTTACCGAGCCGCTAGATACCTAGGTAACAAACACCGACGGCCAACAGCAAAGCATGCATTGAAAGAGGCAGTCCAAAGTGGGCGACATTGAGTCCTGCGTCCACCCTGCGTATTGTAGACAAAGGGAAGTCCCCCTGCATTCTTATCTTGCTGAAAAGAGTGGTCTCTGTGCCCGTCTGGCCTGCCGAGAGGAGCGTTTCTGAAAAGTTCAGATTAAAAAATGCATTTATATTTCAAGCTTTCTACATCCTTTTTGTGTTTTTACTGAGCCTTTTTTGAAACTAATACTTGCTTGATGTTGAGTAACCACGTACGCTTCGAGTATGGATGGTGGCGTTTTATTTATTGATGCTCGGGCCATCCCACCGAAGCATTTCCTTCCATGTATGCTGCTCTGTAAAAAAATAAATAAAAATTATAGTAAAATAGGAAGGCAATACATGAGCACTTTTATAAGAAACCACTCATTTTAGATCGCATGAGATTTAATTTGGGTTTTGAGTGAACAAATTGCTTTGGCCATTCGAGGTTCGCTGATCATTTTTGGAGAGACTATTGGACTTTGCTAGTTTGTTTCCTGTCGGCGTGTTCAATGTAAAGGCAAATGGATAAAAAGTTAGGGTTTTGCTTTTGTACCTTACCATGTCCTAGCTCCAAAATCTCAACAGCCTGCCATAACTTTGTATCACATAAGTTACCGAATGAGATGATTGGTTTATCGTGACGAAAAGGGAGGCATCGATGTTGCCGAAGCAGTATTGAGCCAAATTTATCTTGGCGGTGACTTTCCGACATTGTTGCGATAACTTTCTGCCACACTTGCCGGAGTAACGGCCCCAAAACTTGATAGGACGGCCGCAACCAAAAGCAAGAGTACGGTTTCGCCTTGAAAGGCACCTGTAGCAAAATGCCATATAAGCGTACAGAATTGGCCTTTCTTTTTAATATGATGGCGTTGCTTTACTGTTATCCATACACCCTCTGGGTAACAATAACCCAGCCATGAGGGGTCACTGGAGGGATGAATCGATTTGTGTAGGGCTACAGAAGGAGTGAAAATGAATCTTGAGCAGAGCTTTGTATATACCTGGTCATCTCTTGGTCACTTTGCAGTGGGGTGCTGTTTGGAACATTTGGGTATATTTTAACCACTCTTAAGTTATTTGGTTCCTGGAAGCATTTTTGCCACACATCAAACTAAAAGCATGAGATGTTAACTCGATCATTATTCCTACATCTGTGTTTAATGTAGATTGAGCTGTGGCTTTCTTTTTACTTATACGGTCATGAATAAATACCGGCTGCTTATGGGTTTATTGGAACGTTCTCTCCTTTTTCAGGCCCAAGGATGGGAAACTCTTTCCAGGCTTGCTTCTGTTTCACTAACTTATATCTGTGTGTTTGAAACGGCACCCCCAAAAGGTTGCATCTGTGCAAAGAGAGACATTTAATAAATATTTCATGTACAACAGCATATGTGTTGCATAATACCTGGAGCTCAATGGAAATGCCGCAACACTTTCTATATGTTGGCCATTTTACAAACCACCTCATTTAGCCTGCTGTCACTTTGGTTTTTTTGTTTTTTACATTTTTACAAATACAATCACACATTTCTGTACATGAAAGAGTCTGTGTATCGACCACAGTTATGCTTTCATGTCGGGAACTGCAGTCATACGTGACCAACATGTGAACAACTCTTACGGTTGGTTATAACAAAAACATTAAAAAATAATTTTATTATTTTTGAAAGGCATCTCCAGTGTAATGTATTACAAGTCTCTTGGGTTTGCCTCGAGAATGTGGAAACCGACATGAGCAGCTCTCCAGCCACTCAGCCGAAGTCTGCCAAAAAACTCGACTCCCATCTCCTTCGTTTGAGCTCGCGAGCCGACTCCAAGCTTCAAAAAGCCAAATGGCCATGTGAACAAACAGTCGGAAAAGAAAAGGATGTTTGTTCCTTCCCAGACTGTTGGAGCCAATGGTGTGAGCGAAATCACGTTGTATTGTAGGGTTTATGCAACAGAGTTTAATGGCTCTTTCTTCCAATGCACACTGAGTGTCGGCGAAAAGCGTGAATTTGATCACGCAAGTACTTAATTGGGAACAATAACACAACAAAACGAACATTTGTCTCTTGCTCCATTACCCCCTGTCGTTCTGCTCTTCCATGAGTCTCAATAGATGTATAAAATGAAGTTATTTTTATATATGTATGTATGTATATATATATATATATATATATATATATATATATATATATATATAGATAGATATATACATACATACACACACACACACACACACACACACACACACACACACACACACACATACACTACATGACCAAATGCATGTGGACACCCGAACATCACACATGTCATTCTAAAATCATTGGCATTAATATGGAGTTGGTCCCCCCCCCCCCCCCCCCCCTTTGCTGCTATAACAGCCTCCACTCTTCTGGGAAGGCTTTCCACTAGGTATTGGAACATTGCTGCGGGGATTTGCTTCCATTCAGCCACAAGAGTATTTGTGAGGCCGGGCACTGATGTTGGGAAATTAGGCATGGCTCGCAGTCGGCATTCCAATTCATCCCAAAGGTGTTAGATGGGGTTGTGGTCAGGGCTCTGTGCAGGCCAGTCAAGTTCTTTCACACTGATCTCGACAAACCATTTCTCTATGGAACTCGCTTTGTATACGGGGGCATTGCCATGCTGAAACAGAAAAAGCCTTCCCCAAACTGTTGCCACAAAGTTGGAAGCATGCAATCGTCTGGAATGTCATTGTATGCTGTAGCGTTAAGATTTCTCTTCACTGGAACTAAGGGGCCTAGCCCAAACCATGAAAAACAGCCCCAGACAATTATTCCTCCTCCACAAAACTTTACAGTTGGCACTATGCATTCGGGCCGGTGGCGTTCTCCTGGCATCCGCCAAACCCAGAATCGTCCGTCGGACTGCCAGATGGTGAAGCGTGATTCATCACTCCAGAGAACGCGTTTCCACTGTTCCAGAGTCCAATAGCGGCGAGCTTCACACCACTTCAGCTGATGCTTGGTATTGCGCATGGTGATCTTAGGCTTGTGTGCGGTTGCTCGGCCATGGAAACCCATTTCATGAAGCTCCCAACAAACAGTTGTTGTGCTTACGCTGCTTTCAGAGGCAATTTGGAACTCGGCAGTGAATGTTGCAACTAAGGACAGACGATTTTTACGCACTACGTGCTTCAGCACTAGGCGTTCCTGTTCTGTGAGCTCGTGTATCCTACCACTTCATGGCTGAGCTGTTGTTGCTCCGAGACGTTTCCACTTCACAATAACTGCAGTTACAGTTGACCTCGGCAGCTCTAGCAGGGCAGAAATTTGACGAACTTACTTGTTGAAAATGTTGCATCCTGTGACGGTGCCACGTTGAAAGTCACTGAGCTCTTCAGTATGGCCTGTTCTACTGCCAATGTTTGTCTATGGAGATTGCATGGCCGTGTGCTTGATGATGTATATCTGTCAGCAATGGGTGTGGCTGAAACAGCCGAATCCACTAATTAGAAGGGGTGTCCGCATACTTTTGGGCATGTAGTGTATGTGTATATATATATATATATATATATATATACTAGCTTGGCTCGGCTCGCTCCGCTCACCTCACCACGCGTCGTTACTGAGGAACGAGCTCATTTTAGCTGAGGCTAATGACTACCTGAGTTGCTGTGTTGTCATGATTTCCACCAATCATAATACAAACAATTACTTTGCACAAATGTATTTGTTGTGTTTGTGATATTACATTTTTATAGGCAATTTAGGTTGAAGAGCTAGGTTGAATGTTTTTTTTTTCAAGAAAGAACCCCTCAGCACACACATAGGGGAGGGGTAGGTGCAGACTGGAAGTTTGGGACGATTACACCTCACCACCACGTAATTCAAAACACCTCACCACCAAGTAATTCAAAACACCTCACCACCACGTAATTTAAAACACTTCACAGCCATAAAACACGTAATGAAAACACCTCACCACCACAACATTTAAAACACCTCACCACCACGAAATTGAAAACACCTCACAGCCATCAAACACATAATAAAAACACCTCACAGCCATAAAACACGTAATAAAAACACCTCACAGCCATAAAACCCGTAATAAAAATACCTCACCACCACAAAATTAAAAACACCTCACAGCCATAAAACACGTAATAAAAACACCTCACAGCCATAAAACACGTAATAAAAACACCTCACAGCCATAACACACGTAATAAAAACACCTCACCACCACGAAATTAAAAACACCTCAGAGCCATAAAACACATAATAAAAACACCTCACCACCACTAAATTAAAAACACCTCACAGCCATAAAACACGTAATAAAAACACCTCACAGCCACGAAATTAAAAACACCTTACCACCACGTAATTCAAAACACCTCATCACCAACTAATTCAAAACACCTCACCACCACATAATTAAAAACACCTCACCACCATGTAATTATAAATACCTCACAACCACATAATTCAAAACACCTCACCACCATGTGATTTAAAAACACCTCACCACCATATGATTTAAAAACACCTCACCACCACGTCATTTAAAAACACCTCACCACCACATAATTCAAAATACCTCACCATCACGTGATTCAAAACCACCACAACGTTATTAAAAACACTTCACAACCACGGAAACAAAAGTTTGAGGGAGTCGTTAAGTGACAACACAGACACTGCCCAGATGTGTAGATATATAGATAAATGACTGTACCCGAGAGTTGCCGTTTTGTCATGGTTTAAACCAATCATAATTCAAAAAATTATTTTGCACAAATGTATTTGTAATATACGTGATGTCACATTTTATAAACAATTGAAGTTGAAAAGTTAAGTTTAAAAAAAAAAAATTCCCCCAAAAAAAAAAAAAAAGGAAAGTTTTTCAAAAGAAAATACCCTTAGGACATACCGACGGGAGAGATATGTGCATACCAGAAGTTTGGTACGATTTCACAAAAGTTTGAGAAAGTAGTTCAGTCACAAGACAACACAGGACAGGACAGACGCTGATATATATATATATATATACACATATATACACATATATACACATATATACACATATATACACATATATACACATATATAACGTTGTGGTTATTAACAAAAGGAATAGGACAGACGGTGGGAATGTTGATGGAAAATAATAAAATAATTGATCTACAAGTTGTTTTTGGTCTCTGCAAACTAAAAGTTGATTGTATGAGTTGCACAAGCCTTTGAAGAGAGTGCTAGACTTCACACGTTGTTAGAAATGAATAAAAATACCACATCTGGTAAAACAAAATTCACTCTTGCACTGTGTACATCTTCATATCAATCATGGAAGAATGAGCATGCCATGCTGTTGAAATATTTTTTGCATACTCTGATGGTTTTAAGTAACATAGAAGCTAAGCAGCGATTTGGAATAATTTGTGTAAATTGTGCCCAGAAACTACCTTGCAGAAGTTGTCTCAAAGTTTGTTTTCCAAGCAAAGCAACAATATGCTAAAGGCCGAGCCAATGAATATGCCTGAGCTGCAGGGGAGAAAAATTTCAGCTCAAAAATATTATGAGGACAGGATCAAAAGTGAGGATATTTGGGCTGGAATATCTCCTCCCACTTGCTTAGCCAAAGTGTGCCCTTGTGACTTTCAAGGCCAATGTGGAAAAATAAGGGCTTGAATTGAACAACATTGATTGTTCCAATGCGCATGACTGAGTTAAAGGTGATGTAACATCAAAAGTGGCCAAAGGAATATTTCCCTTTGGAATTATGAGTTCCAATGCTCCAAGCATTACTCTTTCCTGTTTGGATACAAAATTAGTGGAGTAGCGCCGAGTACAAATTGTTGGTTTGCTGTGCTCTTTTCTGAACAATGGATAATCCCAACCACCTTTACCTGATGTTATACAGTGCCGGGAAAAAGTCCACACACCCCTTCAAAAATTTCACCTTTTGTTGCCTTATAACCTGGAATGAAATTGCATTAAACAGACTTTTTCCACATTCAAACCCACAACTTCCAAGTGAAAAACAAATTCTGCAAATTTCAGAAAATTAATTTTAAAAATATAAAACTAGAATATCTTGCAAACGAGAAATATTGTAGTCGTACACAGGAAGCATAGGTAAAATAGTGATGGCAGTCAAGAAGGCAAAGGGCGGACACACAAATATTGACTGATCCTGTAAAATAATACTATGACTTGTTATTTACCTAAGCAGTTTGTTTCATGAGCATTTATAAAGGCTGTTAATTTACAATGATAAATACATATGACTGTTTTCACTGATTATTTGATTAATTTACCTTAATTTAATTATTTAATTTATTTGGTGGGGTGGGAGTTTGTTGGCAGGGGTAGGAATGAAGGATTGGAAGGAGCGGAGTAGGGACCCTGCGTTGCTCGGCAACTGCAGGTACCTTTGCTAGTTAAATAATATAAAGTCCTTATCCTCCAGCTCTGCTTAGAAATAAATCACTTTGGTCACTTTAATTTTCGAACTCATCAACTTGGTCAGCAACAATGCGGCAACTCGACCACAGCAACCTAGATCAGTGCAGGGAATACCATAAACCATTTTCCAGGTACATAAACACTTAGCTGCTTCTGTGCAGTTACTATGCTTACATCTACTGGAGCAGAGTTCAAGTTCAAAAACACTCTCTGGAGATGGAGGAAGGCTTGCCCAATTTATTGGCCGTTGCCCAACTTCCACTTGCTAACCATGGCCTACAGGTGATAGGTGTGATGGCATGTGCTCAACGTTTTGCCAGCATATTTAAGCCTGGTAATTCACCCTCTATATGTATGCATAGAGATTCTCTATTTGGTGACATTACCAACTCAGATTTATCCCAGGAGAACATGTTGTATCTGGCCTTGTTAACTTCTGTATAATCATGTTGTTTGTGCATATATAAAATAAAAAAAACAAGCTTCTCCAGCCCTTCCATCACATCTTCTGAAATTTCATATGCACCGTCCAAAGGTTATTGCAGTAACAAAATTATTTTCAATGAAAGGCAACTTGATTTTAGACCTTTGATTTTTTGAACCCAAAATCGAATCAGTTGATCTGTCTATTACAGTACATATTTGGACCAAATTTGGATGAGATCTCTTCTGTAGTTCACAAGTTATCGTGGTGCAAAACAATGATGACGGAAGCAGACACGGACTCACAGACAGTCGAAAACATAATGCTTCTTGCCTTTGGCTGCAGAAGCATAAAAACCATTGAAAATTACTGGCCAACATGGACATTCTCACATAAGCATTCACTTCTTGGGTACCAGGTTGTTTAGATTTCGAGTCACCTCATACCTTCACCAAATTATACCTTCAACAACCAGCTTTAACAACCTGTACCTTCGGTAATAGTCCAAATGCCAAATGATGATATTTTTTGTTGTTGATGTGTGTTTTAGGCTCCACACAATTTTTTATTGGTTTTTGTAACTTCAAAGTGTGCTGAATAAAAATCTACCGGATGACATGTTGACGCCTTCTGGCAAATTTCTTTTATTGCTATTTCAAAATGACACCTTGTATATCAAAAAACAGCAAAATATGCAGATTGTTTTTATTGGATTTATCTGTCAGAAATATCCAAATCAATTGTGGATGTATTTGAATGTGGAATGGGGTGGGATCCATAGCTAGACTATGGTAGGTGTAGTATGGTCTGTGTGTGTCGAGTAGGTTAGATTGCCATGTAACGGGGACCTGTCAGAGTAAGTTGTTTGCAAGTGACACTGAGGAGGCAGCGTATGTAATTTATAGACAGGTTAGTGAGAGAAATATCGCAGCCGTAAACACCGGAGGTGTTTGTTGGCGGAGCTAGGTGAGAACTCCCCATCACAGAGGCAGAAATGTCACGTGTGCGACTCGGACCATCACGATCTCTCTGGCCAGTGTGTGTCAGCCATGTCGGTGCAGTGTGCTGTGGAGCCTGAAGTGGCAATCAAGTTATTTTTTATTAGGGACTCCCCCCCCACCCCCCCCCATGGTTTGGACAGCGCCCGAGAGGATTCTGCCCAGATGTGGAAGGAGGGCGAGTGGCGGAGCATGGAGGAGCATGTGATGCAAAAGCTTCTCGTGGTTTTCTCAAAGTTTGGGATTGCCCCAAGTTTGCATAACCCTGTTTTTGGAGAGGTGAAGAATTGACTTGTCTGGAGAGAAGAAGAAAAATACCTCAGATACAGAGGAAAGACATGAGAGGTCCACGTGCACGGAGTGCAAAGAAGACAAAAAGAGGAAACGAAGAAGAGCCTGGACACAGGATAGAGGGCAGACCAGGAGGCCTCATCTGAAAGGACAAAGGGGACCACGAGGCCTTGTTGAGGAGCTGATCATCACTGGCACTTCTCTTGGCTGGTTCACTTCATCGTGCTCTGTTTTGGCTTTCTTCTTTGGATCGGACAGACTTCGTCACTGGCTCTCGCCATCTCGCACCTTGTTTCCAAAGTGGGCCACATTGAGTCCTGCGTCCACCCTGCATATTGTGGACAAAGGGAAGTCCCGCCTGCATTCTTATTTTGCTGAAAAAGTGTGTTTGGCCTTACCTCTTTGTGTCGTTTGGTTCGTACCTTTTATTATAGCGTCTTGCCAACCCTCATCCCTGTATATTTCTTTACAAATAATCCCTTTAAAAGGTAAGAAAACATGTTTGAGCCAACCACTTTCCGCGCATGTGCCATCAGTAATTTCGGCTCATTTGAGTGATCCTTGGGGAACGGTAACCATAAGCAAAATAACTGAACAGAGTGCAGAAGAGAGCGGTTGGGCTATCTTCTGGGACAAAAGGTCCCGGCTCTGCGGCATACCGTGTTAAAGGGCAGTGATACATGACAGTATGTTTGTTAATTATTTATTTGATTAATTCGCTCAAAAAGATTGGTGTGCATTGTGATAAAATAAACAGAGTACAGTTAACTGTGATTTTTCAGATCCTGTCTCCCCATGTTAAATATGTCAAAAATTGCCTGAACATTCAACATAATGCAAGGGTAGATTGGCAAAACTATAACATGTGAATGCATTTTTGTTCTTCCTCCAAATTTCACCTAAAACATAAAGAAGATAATGATTTTAAAAAGTTTAAAAGGTCTAGCTTGAAAATTGAGAATTCTTAAGACAAAACACTGGGGTTCCAAACCTATTTGCAAAAGGCTATACTTATGCAGGCTTTAACATACAATACAATTTTAATTTATGAGAAATGCGAATTGTTTTAATGTCTTCTAAAAAATATAATTGAATCAGGAAATTTTATGCTTTAATTTTTAGCTCATCTGGAACGTAGTTCCGGGGAGCTTATGCGATGGCGCGTCGTCCGTCAGTCTTTTAACACTTGTAACGTCTACGAAACCGCTGATGGGATTGTAACCAAACTTGGCACAAATGATATTTTTGTGTTGTGACTAAAGTTTGTTCACGTCATTTAAAAAATTCGGGTCTAAGGGGATTTACCGGGGACAAAGTGGATCCAGGTTTGACCCCCCAAAATAGAGATTTGCTTTTTCCTCTGAAACTACACACACTATGTCGATGAAACTTGACCACAACCTTCATCACCCGTGCTGTACCAAAGTTTGTTCACGGCATTTAAAAAATCTGGCCCTGAGAGGGTATACGGGGGGCAGGGGGGTTGACCCCCAAAATAGGTATTTGCTTCTTCTCTGAAACTACACACACGATTTCGATGAAACTTGACCACAACCTTCATCACCCGTGATGTAGCAAAGTTTGTTCACGGCATTAAAAAGTCGTGCCCTAGGAGGGTTTATGGGGGAGGTCCCCGCCCCCCAAAATAGGTATTTGTTCCTTTCTCTGAAACTATGCACATGATTTCGATGAAACTTGACCACAACCTTCATCACCTGTGATGTACCAATGTTTGTTAAAATAATTATACGTGGTGGGTGGGGGGGGAGGGGGAGGGAGGGTTGACCCCCAAAATAGGTATATTTTTATTTGTTTGTTTAAAGTCGTTTGATTACGTTCGTATGATTCTACATGCTGCTCTGTCTTCTAGCCACCACTGAAATAGTTTTAAAATACCATGATACTGTTTAAAATACCTTTAGTCATTGTAGTATCCTGCTTTATTCAAACAGCCCAGGGGTATTGCCCATATTTTTATAACAGCTATGATATTTTTTTATTTCATAATTTGCATAATCATTTTGGCATGAGCAAGATTACAGGGTGTAACCACATCACCCTATTTAACTATCTCATTACAAGTACGATAAAGCAATAACATCGAGTAGAAAGTTGGAATATTCCATCGACCCTTTGGATCATTTTGTACATCCAAATGGAATCACCAATATTGTGACTGGAAGAATAGGCCCTGAGTCGGTCAATGCTGATAAGTCAGTAGCTATGGGGAAAGACCAAAAGAAAACATATGAAGCCAGTTGGCGTCAAAGTTTCCATGACTCTGCAGAAGAAAGTGGTGACCATGTCTGTGTTTGATGACAGTGGTGAGATGAGGATCAAAATCTACATTGAAAAGGAAACTCCAAATATACGTTTCGGAAAGAACTATCCAACAGTCATCAGATATCAGAGGCAATTATAATTGATGGTAGTGCTGTGCTGTGGATCATTCATTGGCCAACAAAGGGCACAGTACTTGATTATGTCAACAATTTCATTGAATATGTATCCAAGCAACTGGAAAGGTGTGACGTCTATATCGATCTTTGACTGATGCTATGAATTTAGTGTCAACAGTGGAGCACAATCTCCTGGAGCTGGAAAAGAAGCAACTAGAAAACATTTTGAACATTCACAATCCACTGCCTCCAAAAAGAGTTGCGCTTACAGTTACAGACTAGAACGACACTCTTCGATGTCACGACGTCGACCGATATGCCTCCGCCCACATTATTACATCATTATAATACTTGTGATCCTTGGGGAACCTGAAGTAGAATAACTGAACTGAGTGCAGATGAGACCATTTGGGCTATCTCCCGGGACAAAAGGTCCCGGCACTGCGGTATACCATGTTAAAGGGCACTCAGACTCAAAATCACAAAATTCGAAGAGGTGAGATGTGAACATATCCACCAGGCCCACTTGAAGCGAAAGAATCCGGACCAAGCAAAGTCAACCAGATTCCAGTGGGACACATGCGGGAGAATGTGAGTAACTGTGGCTGGCCTCGCTGCGCATTCTCGTGCTCGCCACAGGACATGATAACCCAACAGTCTTCATCAGACTCGACGTGACTTCCATCATCATAATTCTTGTACCAAGTTTGATTTAAATTCATTCAGCTGTTCTCAAGTTGTCACATTTTTACCTGACATGACCTCTGACCTTTGACCTCTTGACTCCAAAATTTAATCAGTTCATGTTTACATCATTATACATATCTGTACCAAGATTGAATTAGATCCCTTCAGCCGTTCTCAATTTACACACATATTACAGACTTTGACCTTTGACCTCCTGACCCCAAAATCCAATCAGTTCATTTTTACATAATTCTACATAACTGAACCAAATTTGGTTAGAATCCCATCACTGGTTCACAAGTTATCGCGGTAACAGGAGTTTTACCTAACATAACCTCTGACCTTTGGCCTTTGACCTTGTGACCCCAAAATCTGATCAGTTCATCTTTACCTCATTATACAAACTGCACAAGTTTGACTAAGATTCCTTCAGCCGTTCTCAAGTTATCGTGGTAACGAAAATATATCACGGATGGACGGACGGACAACCCGAAAACATAATGCCTCCGTCGACTTCGTTGACGTCTGGCCACTCTGCTATTGACCCCAGACACGTCGACGGAGGCATAAAGACAAGATGCAGTTGGTAGAGATTATCTGGCAAAACCTGAAGGAGAGAGGGAGCAGTTCATGAGTAATCATAATAAACTTGAGACAGGGCACAGAGACATCCCTGTACAGATCCAGATGGAAGATTTGACAGATCCCAATGACCTAAGAACATCACATGAGAAGGCAGATGCCATCATCATTCAGCAAATGGTTCATTTGGCGCTGAGAGGGGCAAATTCTATACAAGTCATCTGTGATGATACTGATGTATTAGTCATGTTGGTGCATTTCTACTCCACATTACACCATGGTGATGATGGGCACAAGCTCTGGAAGATGTACCATTGCCATCAAAGCACCATCAGAGAAGCAAGCGAATGTTGCTTCGCTAATCTTATGTGCACATGCATTAACAGGTTGGGATACAGTCCGTCATTTGCTTGGAATTGGCAAGGGTACTGCCTTAAAGACTTAAAGCTGGAAATAAACGAGAACATATTGGCAAACTTGATGCCAATATGGATGATGTCCTGGATGAGGCAATACCTTTTAATGCTTCCTGTTATGGAGCACCTAATTATGAGAACATGTCAGAGGTCCGATGCTACATATGGTCAATAAATATGACGAAACCTAGAGTGATGTCAGCTCCTGAATTGAAGGCCTGACCACCTATGAATGAAGCCTTTCAACAAAATGTTTAAGGAGCACATCTTCAGGAGTTGAGGCATGTATTTGGCACTCATCATTATATCAAGACCCTCCATCATTTGATCTGGTACATTTTGGTTGGGCTCGTGATGACGAGACCAAGTCACTTACACCACTTGCACTGCCTGTTTCACCAGCACATACTGAAGTGCTTGAGATGAGTAGGTGTGGACGCTCCATAGATAACCCATGCTCAACATTTTCAATGTTTTGCAAGTTTCACGGTCATGGTGAAGCCCATTGCCAAAACAAACACACAAAAGTAGCTTACAGTTATGATGATGAAGAAAAGGAAGTTGACGTATCATTGAGGATGACTGGTTGGTGGAAGTGGCTGACTTACTTGATGTCCTTTGGTTGTCATCACAATATGATTGACCCCAGATTGCGCACTATTTTCATGCTTGATACACTGGTACTTGGTACATTTGACATTATGTGGAATGATTGCAAAAGTTAAAGGTAAAGCATCGAATTTCACTTTGAATGTATAAAATATGTACCTGATATATATTAATTTTTATCTGAGAGACAATAAGTATGAAAAATATTCGAGAATAGATGTTGAGATATGTACTTTGCAGATGGTATGCCTCCGCCAACATACAACAGTCGAGGATAAATGTTGGTTCTGGCTCACATAAAATTTAACATTGAAGTCAATGGGGAAAATTAAGGAAACTTAATGACTTTCACTCGATCTTAGCAATAACTTCATTATACTCATACAGAGACCCAACGAATACCTGTTTCATTTTGGGGAATACCTTAATTTTCCTTTGGCACTCATTACCATCCAAAATATTCACAAACATTACATTAGAACTTGGTTCTTGGTTTAGGTATTGCTGATGAACCAATATGAAATGGAAAACTTCTCTTAATGATCTCATCTGAGCCCCTCCTGAGCCACATATCATTTTGAGATTGTAGTAAATTATTTTTTCATTTATTTATTGGCAACATTTACTTTTTTTTTGCCTAATAAATACAATGTATCAAAACACAAAAGACAAATTTCAACCAATCTCCTCATTTAAAAAGGATACTGAAATATATTGCAGACGGAGGCCAAATAGTTCAATCTTGGTTTCATCAGACCACATAATCTTGTTTCTCACAGTCTGAGAGTCCTTTAGGTGCTTTTTTGCAAACTCCAAGTGGGCTTTCATGTGTCATTCACTGAGGAGAGGCTTCTGTCTGGCTACTCTTCCATAAAGCCCAGATCGGTGGAGTGTTGCAGTGATGGTTGTCCTTCTGGAAGTTTCTCCCATCTCCACACAGGATCTCTGGAGCTCAGCCAGAGTGACCATCGGGTTCTTGGTCACCTCTCTTATCAAGGCCCTTCTCCCCCGATTGCTCAGTTTGGCCGGGCGGACAGCTCTAGGAAGAGTCTTGGTTGTTCCAAACTTCTTCCATTTAAGAATTATGGAGGCCACTGTGCTCTTGGGAACGTTCAATGCAGCAGAGGTTTTTTTGTAGGCTTCCCCAGATCTGTGCCTCGACACAATCCTGTCTCTGAGCTCTGCAGGCAGTTCCTTCGACCTCATGGCTTTGTTTTTGCTCTGATATGTATTGTCAGCTGTGAGACCTTATATAGACAGGTGTGTGCCTTTCCAAATCATGTCCAATCAATTGAATTTACCACAGGTGGACTCCAATCAAGGTGTAGAAACATCTCAAAGATGATCAAGAGAAATGGGAGGCATCTGAGCTAAATTTCAAGTGTCACAGCAAAGGGTCTGAATACTTATGTAAATGTGATATTTCAGTTTATTATTTTTAATACATTTGCAAAACTTTCTAAAATCCTATTTTCTCTTTGTCATTCTGGGGTATTGAGTGTAGATTGATGAGGGAAAAAATGAATGTAAACGATTTCAGCATTAGGCTGCAACATAACAAAATGTGAAAAAGGTGAAGGGGTCTGAATACTTTCTGAATGCACTGTAGAAATGAATACAACATATCACGATGTTTGTAATCATGAGTACAAATATTACAACAAACACCTTCAAACAAACAAACTCAATTAATCTACTTCATCTACTATCTCCTCTTGAGAGAGAAACAAAACATTGTGATGTTTGCTCTAAGGATTTAAAATTAGAGTTATAGATTAAGAGATTATTAAAAGAGAGAGAGTTATAGGAAGAAAAAGAGAGTTGTAAGTTACTACCATGCTTACTACCGCCCCCGCCCCCCCCCCACCCCCAATTAAAAGAGAGTTATAGGAAACACTTTCAATCACAAAAACATAAAAGGAATGAAAAGAAAGAAGGAAAACTAAAATACTCTATTAGAAATAGTGATGGAGCATTTGAAGGTCATATAAAGATAAGGATTTTTGAATTTGGAAGTCCTGGACCAAAATCAATAGCTGAGGCGATTGAAATGGTTAAACCTGCTGTTGAAACGCTTGCAAAAGAGGCTCCCGAGCCCGTCGACGTACTAAGGGGGGGTTAAACCCTTCTCCCCCTTGAGCTTCGAGTCTACGAGGCCGCTCCCCACTTTGCACTCGTGGGGGGCGGATTGCTAAGCAATTCCAGCCGCCAACCCCATAGCGAGCGTGCGGAAGGGTCTCTGGTCAAATACCCAAGTACCTTCGATACACACGCCGCCACGAGGACGGGGGTTGAACCTCGCACCAGTCACGCTGGGTTGATACGCCCGAGCGGTTTGCATGTCATGTGACTCATGCCGTTAATTATTATTAACCCGATCGGGCGGTTTTATCTCGTGCAATGCGAGGCTAATGGTGGAAAAGACGTAAACGGCCAAATGGAAGCAAAGAACACAGGTTTATTACAAATTTGTACAATGATCAGAGCAAAGAGACACAGGGAAGAAACGTAACCGTCCTTAACTTAATTCCCCAGACAAGGGCCCTCTCACTCACGCGGGGAAAAGGATGAAGAAGAGGACGCGCTCACAGCTTGGCCGCTCCGTGCAGTTCACCCCGGACGGCTCGTTGGGCGTTCCCCTTTGTGATGCTCATAGCCGGGACGTCGGCCTCGGTCGTGCACGCACGGTAATCCGCCCAGCGTGTCCCGAAGTTAACGAGGCAAACGCGCACGTGCAGCGAGCCCAGGCAGGGAGATCGTTGGAGTCTAGGGCCCCGGGAGAGATTGTCCTGCGGGAGCGTTTATAACAGGAGCAGCTGAGAGCAGGGGCAGAACGCTGACTGCTCAGAGAGAGAGAGAGAGCAATGAGAGCTCTTTAGTTCGGGGGCAGAGAGAGTTCGTGCTTCGACCTAGACTTCGACCTCGAGAGCTCAAAGCCCACAGTTCGGGAGCCCGGGGCAGGTTTTTATAGCCCCCCCCCCCCAGAGTCCCACCAGAATGTTCCAAGCACCTCCCCTGGCCGCCGTTGCTGGCCACTCCCCTTTAGCTCCCATTGGCTGTTTGCTGCTTGCCAGCCACTCCCTCCGGCTCCTCCCTCGGGCCTGCTAGACTTGTCCTGGTCCTAGCACATGGCATTCCAGGCCCAATGAGGCCTACCCTTACTTACCTGTCTCAACGCATACTAACACCGGGAAGGAGACTATACTTAACATTGAATAAGAAATAACTGAACTAAAGCAAGGCTACATGTTGTGGTGCAACTAACTAAAAGGGGGGTTTGCCTTTATTTCAAAAACCACAACAATACTTTAAACTGCAGGGGCAGACTGTGAGTGAACTGAGAGTTCCAGATTCTGAAAGGAGAGTAAAAATAGGTATGGTAAAAGATGGTGTTGAAGAAACTCCCTATATGAGAACAGACCCTCACTTTATCACGTCATTCCAACATTTCTTATCGTCGGGTGTTTATGGTGATCTTGTAAAACAGGAGCAGGATGTAGATAATACAATTGTAGGTAGCGGATATAGTATTAGTAAAATCATTTTCCTACATATACACATTCTGAAAGGAGATCCTCTTTTTTTCCTTTTCTTTTTTTGTATACAAGATCGAGGCTTGTGTAAGAGCTAACATTAATGCCCCCCCCCCCCCCCAAAAAAAAACGGACACATAAGACATAATAAAGGGAGCGGGAGACGAGATGGGGAAGCACACAAGTACAACATTGAGAGCAGGGACAGCGGGAGATCTGTGGGAGGGAGAGGGCTTGAGGGGGGGGAGGCATGGGAATGCGGGTGGGAGAGGAAAAACCACATGGACGCAGCTAGGACTTCCAGGAAAGAAGTCGGTATTTCAGAAAAGTGGATCTGGGGTGAATTAATGGGGGTAGAAAAGATCAAGGTTTTAGGTGGGGGAAGATAAGAGATGGTGGTGAACAGCTGTTTTAAAGACCTGGAGGGAAGAGTGGGATTGAAGAGAGTGAGGGAGTTTGTTCCAGAGGCGGGAGTAAAAAGGAATGAAGGAGGGAAGGTGAGCAGAGAGTCTTGATTTTGGCAGTTTCATCAGAAGAGGGTTGCTGGCAAATCTTGTGCGACCTGTAGGAGTATTTGGGGGACAGAGCACAGACAGGGCTGGGGGAGCAAGGCCAGAGAGGAGTCGGTAGAAGACAGAGACCACCAACCTGCCTGTGGTGAGTGAGTGAAAGGCCCTCGGAGTTAGCTTCATCGCGGGAGATTCCAATGATTCTGAAAGCTTTGGTTTCAACAGCGTGAAGCCGAGCTAGGTGTGAGGCAGGAGACCCAGCCCAGAGGGGAGTGCAGTATTCCATTGAGAAATTGAGATTGATATTATACTCATAAAGCTTCTTCTTACATTGATTTACCGAGGGTTGTGAAACTTAAGAAGGCAACGTATTGCGATGCATTGCATTGTTAATATTAAAAAATAAAGATAATAAATGTTTCCTATGGTCTGTTCTCGCTCACCTACCTCCTCAAAATAAGAATCAAGAAAGAGTATCTCATTATAAGAAATATGAGAGTACGTTAAATGTTAAAGATTTAAAGTTTCCAATGTCATTGGTAGATATTCCTAAATTTGAGAAAAAGAATAATCTATCTGTTAATGTGTATGGATTAACGGATACAAATAAAGTTCAGATATTAAAATTTTCTGATAACTATAAAAATGATGAAACTCATATTGACCTTCTATGTTATAGTTCAACAAAAAATTCACATTATGCTTACATCAAAAATTTGTCAAGATTGACTACTTCTCAAACGTGTAATAGAGCTAATAAAACATATCCCTGTAAGCGATGTCTCAACTTCTTTCATACTAAAGAAAGATTAAACCAACATTCAAAATACTGTAGTAATCATAAATCAACGGTAATTAATATGCCAAAGGTAGGTTCAAACGTTTCATTCAAAGATTTTAACAAATCTATAAAACATCCGTTTGTGATATACGCTGATTTTGAAAGTATCCTTGAAAAGATAGATACTGCTTCTCCAAATCCATATCAATCATACACAAATAAATATCAAAAACATACTCCTTGTGGTTTCTGTTATTATATCAAATCATCTGTTGGTGATGAATACAAAAGTTAGAACTTTACAGAGGAGAAGATGCCTCGGAGGAGTTTGTAAGGTGACAGGGAAAAGGACTGTATTCAATTATTTATCTACAATAATGGGGAAAACCAATGTGCTTAACGAAGGAAGAGAAAATTACGTTTCGGCAGGATAATATATGTTATATTTGTGGGGAAAAAATTCGTGACAGTCTAAAGGTAAGAGATCATTGCCATCTCACAGGTAAAAATAGAGGTCCCACTCATCAAAGTTTTAACCTCAATTTTAAACTTTCCTCCTTCATTCCTGTCTTTCTTCACAAAAACGCTCATTATGATACACATCTATTTACAAATGTACTTGTTATATGCAAATGTACAAATTATATATAATATTACAAAGAGCTTGTTGTCTTATCACAAAAGGGAATATATGCGTATGATTATATGGATTCATTTGAGAAGTTTAAAGAAAAACAAGTTCCATCAAAGGAAAGTTTTTATAATGAGCTAAATAAAAGTCATATAACTGATAAAGATTATACACAAGCACAAAATGTTTGGGAAAAGTTTAATACAAAGAACCTTGGAGAGTATCACGATTTGTATCTTAAAACTGATGCCCTACTATTGGCTGATGTATTTAAGACTTTTAGAACCGTCTGCCATAATAAAAATTCCGATGGATTAGACCCCGCTCACGATTACACTGCTCCTGGTTTAGCTTGGAGTTCCATGTTAAAAATGACAAAACAGGCTTTGGAATTAACCAGTGATGTAGATATGCTCTTGATGATAGAAAAGGCGAAGAGAGGAGGAATATCTCAAGTATGTTCGAGTAGATATGCTAAAGCTAACAGCAAATATCTTCCTAATTATGATGATACAAAAGATAGTTCTTATTTGATGTATTATGATGCTAATAATTTGTATGGATGGGCTATGTCTCAAGCCCTACCTTATGGAAAACTTAGGTGGGTTAAAGAGAAAGATTATGAAAAGGTTTTACAGGATATCGTTATCTCGACACAAAAAGAATTGGATAAAGCTAAAATTGGATATTATTTTGAGGTTGATTTGAAATATCCTGAATAACTTCATAATAAACATAAAGATCTGCCTTATGCTCCTGATAAAGAAAGTCCAAGAAAAGAATGGTTAAGTGATTATCAACAATCATTTAATACAAAAGGTAAATCAACAGAAAAATTACTTACAACATTATATAATAAAGGAAATGATGTTTTACACCAAAGGAACTTGAGACAATGTTTATTGGCACGGTTAAGAGTGAAGAAGATTAACAGAATTTTGAAGTTTAGACAAAGTCATTGGTAAATGACCTGTATTGATTTTAATACAAAAAGGAGAACAGAAACAAAAACTTATTTTAAGAAAGACTTTTCTAAGTTAATGAATAATGCTGTATTTGGAAAGACAATGAAAAATGTTAGGAATAGACAAAACATAAAACTTGCTACATCTTGGAAACAAGCTTCAAAGCTAATTAATAAACCAAGTTTTCAGCGAGCGGAGGTGTTTTCAGAGAACTTTTGTGCGATCCATTTGGTTAAAGAGAGTATTGAAATGGATAAACCTATTCATATAGGAACATCAATTCTTGAGGTGTCAAAGTCATTTATGTATGATTACTTTTACAATAACTTAAGGAAGAAATATCAAGATGATGTTCATCTACTTTATATGGATACAGATAGTAATATTTTGAAAATTAACACAGAAGATGTTTATTTGGATATGATTGATGATATTGATATACCGTATATGATACAAGTAATTGCACGTCGGATGATAAGTTGTTTTCTTCAAAGAATTGAAAGGTTATTGGAAAGTTTAAGGATGAATTGGGGTGGTAAGGTAATGTGTGAATTAATAGGTTTAAGATCTAAGGCTTATGCTTATAAATATACTGATAATAACATTGAAAAGTGTGATAAAAAGTTAAAAGGAATAAAGAAAAATGTTAATAAAGAAACAATAAACTTTGAAAATTATTATAACTGTTTGATCTATATGAAAGAAAAGTACAGAAAAATGAACACAATAAGAAGTTATAAACATCAATTATATACAGAGGAGGTAAATAAGAAGGCATTAGGGGCTTTTGATGATAAGAGTTTATTTTAGAAAATGGAATTGATAGTCTCCCTTATGGTTATAAGTGTTAAGATAAATACAAGAGTTAAGATAAATACAAGAGTTAAGATAAGTATAAGTGATAAGATATTTAATAAAAAGGGGGCTTAGGGATTTTATCGGGCTACCGCCGCCATTTTTACTAATATATAGATGATTGAACCAAGCTATAATCAAACTAAAGAGTGGAGATGTAATCAATCTTGATATATAAATGGGAAACACAATGAGTGTGAAAAATATCAAATAAGTATTATCGAGAGGATAACGGGGATGCCTGTAAATAAAACGAGTTAGCGAATAAATTTAAATACAAGTAGGTTGGAGGCTCCTCCCAGAGGAGACAATATCCTTGAATGGACAGATTTTGATGGTTGCCAAGAAATCAATGGGAAAATAATTTACTACAATCTCAAAATGATATGTGGCTCAGGAGGGGCTCAGATGAGATCATTAAGAGAAGTTTTCCATTTCATATTGGTTCATCAGCAATACCTAAACCAAGAACCAAGTTCTAATGTAATGTTTGTGAATATTTTGGATGGTAATGAGTGCCAAAAGAAAATTAAGCTATTCCCAAAAATGAAACAGGTATTCGTTGGGTCTCTGTATGAGTATAATGAAGTTATTGCTAAGATGGGAGAGGGAGAAATTTCCGGAAATTTTGGGAGAGCTCGAGTGAAAGTCATTAAGTTTCCTTAATTTTCCCCATTGACTTCAATGTTAAATTTTATGTGAGCCAGAACCAACATTTAGCCTCTACTTACAACCTTGTTGGTGTGCTATAGCTTTCTTACCTAGATGTTACAATGTACAACGATAATACCAATAAATTACACTCAAGAAAAACATTTGCAAAGAGGTGTTACTTGCCATATATTTGATGAAGTAAATGAAAGGTGAATTTTCTTGTGCGCACATGTAATTCATTACATTATTAGGTCATATCAATTCGATAATTATTGAAGAGATGAACTTATAAATAAAATGGGTCGTGACCTCCCGATGTCTGTCCGTCCGTTAACTTTTTGCTATTTTTGCTACTCCTCCCTTATCACCCGGCTGAAATATATATGCAATGGAAATTGCGTACGTACCGCTTTACACAATGGCTGCTCTCGTCCAAGCAAGTGCAGAGATACTGCACATGCACAGTGGAATCTGTTAAAAGCCGGAAGATTTTCTTTTGACAACATTTTGCAAAAATCTAATATTTTGAATTGAAAAATCTAAAAAAGTAAATAAGGAGCTCGGACAAATTTCTAATCACATGGGTTTAATCTCTGCATGAGAGAATGTGACATAGTTATTTGGGCGATGCATAGGTTAACAGATCGCTGTCTCGATTGCTGAGGCCGATGTTCACAAGGCCCGTGACACCGATTGGATCAAATTCATTTTAACTGTCACTTTGGTAGTTTTACAATGAAGGGGATTTGTATAGGAGTGCATAGCGAATGGGAATGTGACAGCTCTGAGGCGTCTATGGCTTCGCATAGCGGTGAGCACCAAAATGGCGACCATAAGATTTTTCATCAGGATGAAATCGTGGGTGGGTGGTGGGTGGAATCATGCCAGCTGTCCAACCAATTGGTGGGAAGGATTGTTACAGAAACATGCATGCATGAACAAACATACTATTATATAAAATTACATTATACCAACTACATCAACATACATAGAGCACATACACGACATGACCAAAAGTATGAGGACACCTCTTCTAATTAGTGGATTCGGCTGTTGCAGCCACACCCATTGCTGACAGGGATATATAATCAAGCACACAGCCAAGCAATCTCCATAGACAAACATTGGCAGTAGAATGGGCCGTACTGAAGAGCTCAGTGATTTTCAACGTGGCACAGTCATAGGATGCCACCTTTCAAACAAGTCAGTTCGTCAAATTTCTTCCCTGCTAGAGCTGCCCCGCTCAACTGTAAGTGCTTTTATTGTGAAGTGGAAACGTCTAGAAGCAACAACAGCTCAGCCACAAAGTGGTAGGCCACACATTCTCACAGAACGGGACCGCCGAGTGCTGAAGCGCATAGCGCGTAAAAATCATCTGTCCTTAGTTGCAACATTCACTACCGAGTTATAAACTGCCTTTGGAAGCAATTGCACAACAACTGTTCATCGGGAGCTTCATGAAATGGATTTCCATGGCCGAGCAGCCGCACGCAAGCCTAAGTTCACCATGCGCAATGCCAGGCGTCGGCTGGAGTGGTGTAAAGCTCGCCGCCATTTGACTCTGGAGCAGTGGAAACGCGTTCTCTGGAGTGATGAATCACGCTTCATCATCTGGCAGTCCGACGGATGAATCTGGGTGTGACGGATGCCAGGAGTACAACCTGCCCGAATGCATAGTGCCAACTGTAAAGTTTGGTGGAGGAGGAATAATGGTCTGGGGCTGTTTTTCATGGTTCAAAGTTGGCCCCTTCGTTCCGGTGAAGCGAAATCTTAACGCTACAGCATACAATGACATTCTAGACGATTATGTGCTTCCAACTTTGTGGCAACAGATTGGGGAAGGTCCTTTCCTGTTTCAGCATGATAATGCTCCCGTGCACAAAGCAAAGTCCATACAGAAATGGTTTGTCTAGATCGGTGTGGAAGAACCTAACTGGCCTGCACAGAGCCCTGACCTGAACCCCATTGAACACCTTTGGAATGCCGACTGCGAGCCAGGCCTAATCGCCCAACATCAGTGCCCGACCTCACTAATGCTCTTGTGGCTGAATGGAAGCAAATTCCCACAGCAATGTTCCAACATCTCGTGGAAAACCTTCCTAGAAGAGTGGAGGCTATTATAGCAGCAAAGGGGAGATCAACTCCATATTAATGCCCATGATTTTGGAATGAGATGTGTGATGTTTGGGTGTCCACATATGCTTGGTCATGTAGTGTAGTTTCACCTCACGTGTTCATTCTCAACAAAAATTACATTTTTGGGTTTTTTTTTTTTTACATGGTCTGAGGCTCGTTGTGGAGCTGACACACACACACACACACACACACACACACACACACACACACCGACAAGACAAACACTTAACATAGCCACTGAGTGTGAAACGGGAAGTGAATGCATGTTACCATTATGACCCACTGCTATTAAGGACCATATATATGGCATGGGTTATGAATGTTATAAATTTAATTCTTTATTCACATTGGGTCATGTATGAAGTTTCAGATTTTTTGGATAAAAATTTCAATTCAACCAATTATGGCTGGAATACCACTTCACTGTTGATGTAATCGTTATCAACCTAATATAGCCCATGGGGTGCTGATGACATATGCCAAGTTTCCAAAAAAATTTGTTGAACGGTTTCAGAGAAAATGATGTGCAATTTCTTTTCCCTTTAATCCAATATGGCTGCCATACCATGTGACTTATGACATTAGAGTTAGCAATTAAATATTCTCCATAGGGAGTCCCTCATATGTCTAAAATTTTGCATTAAACAGATGGGCATTGCAAGTGCCTCGCATCCTCTTCAGGGTGAGACTAACTAGAATGGCACCCGGTAGAGTGCATACCTCCACCAGGCTGAACAGTTTACGTTTTCACTCACACTGATAGGCCGGATCCGGATCTGGATATGGATCTGGGCCTTGCTCTTTCACCTAACCAACTCATCCACCAAGTTTTGTCATAACTCTTCCACAACTTTTTGAGACATCGTGCTATATAATGGTTAAGCCATATCACTATAATCAATCAATGGTGAATCATCACTTTAAAAATTCTCTGATCCGGATTAGAATCTTCATCAAAATTTAATAACTTCTTCCTTGTCACGCACCCAACCTGTCCACCAAGTTTCATCCGAATCCGTCCATAACATTTTGAGATATCGTGCTATATTGTTACGTTTGTGGGGGTACACAAAGAAATACCCGAGGTAAGTTAGACTCGTGTAGGTTTAGAATGCTCCGTAGGCCGCAAAGAATCCATCTTGATGTACGTAAGTAGGCCGTCTGTCCGGGTAAGAGCGTTTGCATATCGCCATAAGGGGCGTTGCTTTGTGCTAATTAATTCTAGGGCTTAAAGATTAATTCCCCCGTGTGTAATTTGCCTCCTGTTGTCTTCCCTTCGGTTTTATTACATTCAGCCAGCCAGGAAATGTAGGGCTCGATAAAACAATGCTGTAATGGGACTCGTGTGCTCACAACGCTATCAGGGCCGACAGAAACAGTATTTGCCGATTGGCAAAGAAACCCCGACGCCATCCGAACATTACTGAATGAAGAATAGACTTCACCCCCCGACGACTCGTAATGAGGAGGCCACACCCTGACCTTCGTGTTTGGTGGAGGTGCGATGTGATGTTTGAGTGGTGCTCGGTGATTGGATGGAGTGTGACGTCAGCGGTCGAACATTCGAGAGCTGGAGGGAAAAAGACGCCGTCTCGTCATTTTTGGTCTCTTTTCTTCTGGCGTTCGTTAAAGGCGGTCACACTCTGTTCTGGTCCTGGATTCGCGTGAGGGAACGGCTGCGTTTTTGCGCTGTGTGCACTAGTGGGGTGATTTGAGAGCCTTTGTAAACTGTTGTGACTGTCCAGGAGGAGATTGGCATGTCCATCGAAGAGGAGTAATAAAGTGATGGTTCGGGGAGCTGTGGCATCTTCGGCAGAGTGGAGAGTGAGAGGAGACCGTCTGCACGGATTGCCCTATGTTTGTGGTGCAGCGTAGGAGTGACTCGGTGCCCTCTTGATCCGGTCGACGCTCGGGACATTTGCCGACCTACAGGACCCGCTCAACGACCATCAGGCACCCAAACGTCTTCGTACAAACTCAAAGCTGAGTGCCGGCTGATTATAAACGCATTTTCTTTTCTTTTTTCATTCCCTTGTTTGTATACGAGTCTGAGTAGAGACGTCTCAAATTAGGAAATAGTTTTTACATCACATTCATTTTATTTAGTTTCCAATTACATTTAATAAACCCATTATTTGTTGAATTTTACTTTTCTTGTCCTGGTTCGTTTATTTGTTTTGTAGGTTTGGAATAACCCCGTGTGTTCTCGATCAGATAAGACTTTGGGCCTTTCCCGCGTGCACCAAAGACAATCCTGCCATGGTTCGAAATACGCCTCGGAGTTAAAGCTCATCTCGGATATTCGTCTGAGGCCTGTCTTCATTGGCCACGGACAGGACAATATATCGTTTTTTGCCTGATGTCTCAATGGTGAAAAATCACTTTTAAAAAATTCTCAGATGCAGATCCGGATCCGGATTTTCACCAAAATCGAATCATTTCGTCCTTATCACACTCCCAACCTCTCCACCAAATTTTATTTGAATATGTCCACACCGTTTTGAGATATCGTGCTAAATATCGTTTTTGGCCCTATCTCCCAATGGTGAAGAATTACTTTGAAAATTACACGAACCGGATCCAGATCTTCACCCAAATCTAATCATTTCGTCCGAGTCACACATCCAGCCTCTCCACCAAATTTAGTCTGAATCTGTTTATAACTTTTTGAGATATCCTGTTCACAGATAGACAGACAGACAGACAAACGGATAGACAGGGTTGAAAACATAACCTTCGTCTACCTTCGGTATCGGAGGTAATTCAATCAATCCCAAGTAATTGCTGAATTTATTTGACATTTTTGAATCAAAGTAAATTTATTTCCTCTCAATTATTTTTTGACACTGAATAAAATGTTATATTTGGCAAAACATTGGAGGCCAGATACTTATTAAATATGGCCCGGAGAGAGGAGAGTGTAGAGTTGAGGATGTGGGGGGACAGGGGGAGTTGCTTGGGGGAAAGGAAGAGTACGGAGGATGACAGAAGAGAGAAAGGAAGGGAGGGTAGTGTGGAAGGAGTAGAAAGAGAAAGTAGCTGCGACTGTGAAAGTATATGGGAATAAGGGAGGGAAGAGGAAAGGCTTTAAAGCATGAGGACTTAGACTTAGAGGAAAGGGGCCAGGATGGGGTTAATAATTCCACCATATTTGTGCAAGTAGTAAATAGATAGGCATTTACATCATCGTTTCCTCCACTTTTGAGGAGAGAAATATATATTTCATGCTGAAAGCTTGGTAGATTCCCACACCATTGATGTCATGACCCACAAATCAACCTTTATGTCTTTTTGGGTGAAGGTTTCTCCAAAAGAGGCTGAAATATATTTTGGATCATTTGAGCTTCAGTTTATTGCCAAATATCAATGAAATGGATGGAAATTATATACAGTGGGAGGGTAAAAGTTATACCATTTAATATTGAATGCCAATGGACATAAGAGAAACAGATGATGGGGAGCAGGCTGGGGGGCAGTGAACCATGGCTGTGAGTTTGGGATTGATCAAATGTTGGTGGAAACTGATGGGTCGTGTGCAAACTTGCAAACTTGAGGGTCTTGGGAAAACAAGAATGTCAGTGAATATTGAGATTGCGATAAGCGTCCACCAGTGGGGATGAAAGTGATTTAAGGAAATGCGGAATGTTGGTGAGGGTAAAAATGGCTGAAGTGAAAACAATGTGATCAAGTCATTGGTCATAAAGCTCCCTAAGTGCCTGTAAAGAAGAGCAGAGTGTGCAAAGTGCAGCCAACACATCACCAACAAGGAGCCTGTGGAATTTCTAAAGACCACAAACCTATCTATTTATAACAAAAGGCAAGTCCTGACTCTGAACTATCTGAAAGATGACAATTTATATTCCGACAACGTTGTGCTCCATTGGAAAGCAGGGAAGCTTTTTAAAACATGTGCAGAGGCTCAAAGAAAAGCAGAACAACAGGGGCCAACAAATAGCAAGTGGGTCGAAAGGGAAGCAGGTGGCCGAGAACGCTTGTACCGTATTCCTCGACGAGACCGGAGACGCAGGATCCCAGCTGGGTGGAGTAAAGTTTGGAGGTATAAACAAAAGTGAGCACGAGAAAGCAGACTTGAATGTTTGGAGAAAAGACAGTTGCACATGTGAAGTGGGACTAGGGTGAATGAATGGATGTGTTGGAGCGTGTTAAAATTTGGACAGCAGAAGATAGTGTTTCTGGTACAAAACGTGCAACTTGGAGAGGCAAGGTTTGGGAAGAGAGGAACAATTAACCCCAACTAAAAAGACTGCAAGGCCCTGAAATGAGCAATAAACAGGAGATGCGACAAACCGAGTCTCCTGGAATAGACTGTGGGCAGAGTCCCCTTTCCCTCATCCTTCTTGCTTTACCTTGAGGAAGGGCATGAACACTTCAAACCAGACCTAACATATTATTCTACACAAATGGGTGACGAAATCCTAATCCTGACCAATGTGAGCCGTTTTGTCGACAGAGAGCCCACCTCCTCCAATCACATCCCTTGTTTTATATCCGGCCAAATCGACAAACATGGCAGATTCTGGAACCATCGGAATATATCTGGGGTTGGTGCCTTGAATTTTCTGAAAAAGTGGAAGGGTGTGAGGGGAACACTGAAATTGTGAGATAATTTGACCAAACGACGAGTGGCAGAGAGTTTTGGGCATGGCGGCCAATAACGCTGGGCACCACTCATCTTCGTACGCTCGCTTCACCAATAAATACAAGCTCAAGAGGACCAAGTCAGCCAAAAAAAGAAAGACACCTGTAGGACTCACATTCTCATTTAAAGAGGCAAATCTATCACCATTTGACCCAATCAATGGCCAATCAGATCGGAATATCACGGTGCGTTTCTTCGGTGTCTGTAACAGAAACAGGTCAACTCGTACCTTCGCCAATGTGGGAATGTTCAATGAAATATTATGGAAATATTCAAATATAATTTTTTTTTTTAATCTGTGCCCTAACATCACAGAGATGTGCTCTTAGGGGGAGCAGGGCTCCATTCAGCAATAGACGAAGGACTTGTCCTGCTCCACTTAAGGACATGTGCCCCCAACATCACATTTGTCTCCTGGATTCTGTGAAATCCAAAAAATTCAACATTATTGGCATCTTTTGCAATGTGGCCGAAGCACAAGGCCTGTTGCTCTCACATAACAGACATGTCTGCCCTCATTCATTTCACTTCCTCTCCTTCAGATTACTCCCCTCTGCTCTGTCAGCCTTTCGACCCTCCCTAGCTTTTCCCAAAAGCACATTTCTTCCATTAACTCTCTCGTTAAACTCCCAAAATCTCGGCCTTCCCACCACCTCCACTTTTTGGTTCTTTTCCCCCATTTGTGGAACTGCCTTCTGGAGGCAGTTCAATCACTCTCTTCCCTCCGGGACTCCAAGCAAGTGGTACACCACAATCCCATGCCATCCCCTATCCATACACATAATCTTTTATCCGCCCATTATCCTTACCTAACCCAGCCCTCTTACTTGTAAGTCACTTTGTTTCCTCCGACCCTCTCTGTCCTCTTTTCCTGGTTGTTACTGCCTTTTCTTGTTACGTCTAACTTTGGCCCCACTCGCCCAATGCCAGCAGTATGTTGTCTTTATACCATCTGTTACTTCACTCTTCCATGAGACTACATCTTGTCTTCCAAAAAAAGTTTTCTTTCCACGGAACCAAGAAGCTACAACAGAACAATGGGATGCTTGCTCCTTACTCAATCAGGCTTGCTGCATTCCACGTGGCCTGTCTAAGTACACTTGTAATGGTGACGGGTTGCGTATACTTTTAATCCAAATTCGTGACAGCAACCAAAAGGCTCCATTTGGATTACAATTACAGATGTTTGTATGTGGCCATGAGTGATCCATTCGTTTTGTACACATCTTGAAGTGCTTGGTCCATGCCCAGACCTCTGCGGTACACAGCACAGCACGTGGTGAGATCAAAGGTTCCGCAGAGTGGAAAAATGCGCTACTCACCTGCCCGCCCCATGCATTCAATACCCGCGTGAATTACGTTCAGCAAAAGTGATGTCCAACTCGTGGCCCACTGCCCCCCACTCAGCCCTTTATCGGCTGGATTGCTTTTTGTCTTGCTCATTTTCCATGTTTCCCCTCCTATTCCTGTACTCAATTTATCTGTGACAATCCTGACGCCTGACTAGGCCAAATTATAATAATACTGCAATAAAATAAATAACAGTTCATTGTTAATGTCTGAGAATTCCATTCCATGTTTTGTTTGCGAAGGTGCAAGGAAACGTACTGCAAACACAGCTGGAGACTGGTTGGCCCATTTCATCAGGATAGCGAAAAACACTAACCTATTCTTTTCGAAAGAGACCATGGGCATGACCTAAATTCAAATGGGACTGCAGGATTTAGGTACCGGTACATCAGAAGTGATACAAAGCTTCCTGCCTTGTGGTGCAGAAGAACAGCAGACTTTGGTTCCAAGCCTTAAGAAAGGCCTGAACAACCTCGTCAGCTCATGAACGAAGATGATACTTTGGGGTTTAGGTCAGTTTACTGAGTAGCCCAGTTAGTACGAGTGTCCTCTCAAGCAATCCAGACTCTTTTATGGTCAAGTGTTTCCATTCACCAAAATTAAGAACCACATCCATTGGTAAAGCACCCCACCATCGCGTTGAAAGTCATCCCCATGCCAACGTACTGTTGATTTCCTTAATGGAAGATGCAGGTCTGTCTGCGTAGGTCTTGACAAGCCTTATGGATGATGGAGAGGTCCGAAGGGATCAGGTATTATCCATTTCTGGCAGAGTGCCGAACCTCTTTTCTTGTAGTCACGGTGTCCCTAGGGTTGTTGAAGCAGGAGGACTCTGGGATGGTGGAACCATTAAAGTCAAGGGCAAATAGACAGAAACTGAAATCTATCGGATGGATCGAAAAATGCTTTTCGATTAATGGAAAGCTTGTGGATCATTCATTCACAGTCGATTCACAGTTACACAACTCTCCACTTTCACTGCAACATTTGTATGCAGACATCGCAGAAATCCTCATGAACCTTGCTTGAAGTTGCCCAATAATAATTCTGCACGACCCGGAAACATTTCAGTTGTTGGCCGATAACTTGGCTTCAGATGCAGACCAGGTCACTCTTGCTTTGTGGATGCTGCTTCTGCTCTCCCAACAATGGACGGATGCCCTCAATGTCAGTCATGAGGGCTGATCAAGGCCATGTCTCTGAACACATCTCGAGCTTTTGATACAGTCTAGCACTATTTCTTGTTTTCCAAACTCTCTGCCTATTGCATCCAAGGCCAGCTCCACGTGAGGCTTATTGACTTCCTCCACTCTCGTAGCCAATGTGTGACTCTCAACGGAATCCTTTACTTTCCTCTCCCTGTCAAGGCTGAATTCCCCCAATACAGTTTTTTGGGCCCCATCCTATTCCTGATCTTCATCAATGATCTCTCTGAGTAAGCCTGGTGTTGGCTTAACGGTTAAGGTGGCTGGCTTGAGATCTTAGATCCTGAGTTTGAGCCCCTGTCATGTTGTTGAATTAACACGAGGAAGGTTGACTCAGTCTGTCCTCCTTCTGAGGTAAGCAAAATGAGCTGACTGGTAATGGGGGGAATTGCATCAGCGGCACAGCGACTCCCCCAAAATTGATGCCAGGAGCAGCCACAGGTTGCACACCAACCACCATCTCTCTGATTCTTGGGAAATCCTCTTTATCGATTTACTGATGACTCAACCCTGTGCTGTGATGTCCCTCATCCTTCAAACAGGCAGCCTCTTCCCTCTCATCAGACTTTGACATCTACTTTCTGGATACTGAAGAAAACCCCAAAGAGGGAAAACTGGATAATTGGGAGGAGGAGGGATTTGGGTGGAGTTAATGAGGATAGAATAGACTATCATTTTAGATTGGGGATGACCAGAGATGGTGGTGAACAGCTGTCTTGAAGACCTGGAGAAAATAATGACGGAAGAAAAAGTGGAAGTGGTTTCCACAGGCAGGAAAAAGAGGAACAAATGAGTGGAGGTGAGCAGTGATCCTGGATTTAAGTAGTTTCAACAGAACGGGGTTGATGGACATTGGTGGACCTTATCCACCTACAAGGCCTTCATCCACAGCTTGATGGAGTACTGCTCTCCCTTCTGCGCTGGCGTCACTGCCTTGCTCTGCTTGATGCCCTGGAAACCAAGGCCTTCAAGATCATTGGACTCTCCCATGATGAAGTTTCTGGTGAAACTGACAAATTCAGGACTCTCTGCTCACCTTCACTCTTTCATTCCCCTTTTCTCCTACCTTTGGAACAAACTCCATCACTGTCTTCAATCCCACTTCTCCCTCCATGTGTTTAAAACAGCTGTTCACCACCATCTCTATCTTCCCCCATCCAAAACCTTGATCTCTTCTACCCCTGTTAATTCACCCCAGATCCACTTTTTTGAAATTCCGACTTCTTTCCTGGAAGTCCTAGCAGTGTCCATGTGGTTTTTTTTTTTTACCTCCCCCCCCCCCCTTCCCACGCCTCCTCCCCCCAAGCCCTCTCCCTCCCACAGATCTCCCGATATCCCTGCTCTCAAATGTTGTACTTGTGTGCTTCCCTCTCTCTCCCCATCTTGTCTCCCGCTCACTTTATCTTATGTTTTATGTGTTAGTTTGTCTTTTTGCGATTAATGTTAGCTCTTACACGAGCCTCGATCTTGTATACAAAAAAAAGAAAAAAAAAGTTGATTCTATGGGCCTATTACATTGCCATTGCAGACAGGGTGCACACAGTCCACCATCAAAACCCCCTTCTGGTGAAACCCCCAAAATCCAAAATCACTGCTCATCTCCACTCATTTGTTCCTCTTCTTCCCACCTGTGCAAGCAACTTCCACATTCTCTTCACTTTCATTTTTCCCACCAGGTCTTCAAGAGAGCTGTGCCTCACAATCTCATCTCATTCCTCATCCAAAACCCAAGATCTTTACTCCACCCATTAAACCACTCCACCCCCTAAATTTCCAGTTTTTCCTTCCTGAGAACTTCATTCTTCTGTATCCATCTTGTTCCTCCCCCCCCCCCCCGCCCCCAACCACGCTCCCCCTGGATCTACCCGTACCCCTCATTCCAACCTTCGTCCCTCGTTTGCCAGTCCTGCTGTTGGTGTTTTCCCCCTCTTTCTGATATTCCTTTTGTTCTCTTGTGTCCTGATTCTTTGTGTTCTGGATCTTCCACGAGCCTTGACTTTACAATGAAGAAAAAAAGAAAGAAAGATTCTTTGTCTTCACTATTAAGTGTTACTCTTCAACAAAACCTCGTTTCGCTTCTTTTATTTTCTTTTAAGGAATTTTGTTTAATCTCACAATTAAACTGTTCTTGTATTCCCATTCATTATTCAATCCAAACACAATATCATTAGAATTTCGCATGTACCTCAAGAACAAAAACAACAACATAATAAAACAGACGTTCCGTTTGTAAAACACGTAGCAATGGAAAAACGAGCCACGGCCCTGTGAATGGGAAAGGTTACCAACAAATACCTGGCTTTTCGTGGAAATATCCGAAAACGAAAGGCAGCTGCATTGTTGGCTACAGATCTTTCAAAAACACTACATTTGGTTGCTTTTAGGACACGTGGCACCTGGATGTTTGCTGACCTGTACTTTAAATCAGAAAGGTTTTTCTCAATATGGAGAGAGGAGTGCAGAAGAAGTGGGAGAGAAAGGAGGAAGAGAGTGAGAAAGTTCAGAGTGTGAGAGGGTATAGAGAGTGTGAGAGGGAGTGTGAGAGGGTATAAAGAGGGTGAGAGGGAGTGTGAGAGGGAGTGTGAGGGAGAGTGTGAGAGAGAGTGTGAGAGAGAGTGTGAGAGAGAGTGTGAGAGGGAATGTGAGAGGGTATAGAGAGTGTGAGAGGGAGTGTGAGAGGGTATAAAGAGTGTGAGAGGGAGTGTGAGAGGGAGTGTGAGAGAGAGTGTGAGAGAGAGGGTGAGAGAGAGGGTGAGAGAGAGTGTGAGAGAGAGACAGAGACATAGACAGAGAGAGAGGTAGAGAGAGAGGCAGAGACAGAGAGAGACATTTTGTTCCTCTTTATTGCTGGGAATCGTTGTGTACAAGGGAAATCAAACAAATACAGGCAGGTGACTGTGCAAGGTCAAAAAAGGTAAATTATAAATTCAATGTAAGAACACCATCAACAAGTTCACATAAAGATGCTTTCACACACCACCGCTGCGAAAACAGTGTACAATCACTGGATTTAAATTCAACGTGTACACGTGATGTGACCAAGGTTTTAAAAAGGACAACATCAGAAACAAAAACAGAATCACAAACATTTTGCATTTTGTGTTTCCTTGACAAGTATATAGCAAGCTTCGCCTCAGAGGACAAATAGTTGGCTAAAAGGCATTCATCTTTACACTGGTGGGAAATGCTAAAACCGAAAATAAAAACACAATGAGTAAAAGCTCGGCCTAGCCCCCGGATAACACGTGATAAAACTGTAAAAAGGGGTGCCAACCTAGAGCAATCGATAAAAATGTGAAAAATGGTTGCTGCGGCACCGCAGAAGGGATACGATTCTGTGTTGTCGGAACATATACGGTGAGATAAAACATTGGAGGGTAAAATGTAATGTGCCAGTCGCCACTGCAAGTGTCTGGAGCGTTTGGCGACGGGTACTTTGTACAAAGCAAGCCAGTTGATCGAAGTGGAACGAGTAGTCTGGAGCATTCTCCTCCAATGTGCTTGTGGTTCTGCGGGTCTATCGGGAACAAGGGTTTTAACACACATACAATAAACAGAAGATTTTCCCATCAAATGAAAGGAGGTGAAACCTTGGAAATGAAGCAAAAGCTCTGGAAAAGGATGGTGGGATGAGAGAAGGCCAGCTTCCACCTGTGGAGCCCATTTTAGCCTGCTTTGCTTGAAAAAGCGCAGAATCACAGAAAAAATCCTCCCAATGACTCGAATGGACCTAACTCCAGTGGCTACAGCAACGTCAGCAGCTGGTTTCCACTTGCAAGGAGGAGGGGTTCTAAAATCTTTAACCTTGGTGCAATGGTGCATCCAACGTCAATAAACTTTTTCATAAAGGTGCGATCACTTCAGACCCCTTCAAAAATGGGATTTTAAAAAGATTGGCTCGTTTAAAAACATTTCAAGGGAGTAGTTACAGTTATCACGGCACACGGTAACCACCTGCCATGCCTCTAGCACACTCCTGTAGAACAGGGGGACTGATGCAATATCAACTTTCTTGGTGTCAATGAGGAACAGTTCCTGATCGTAGCCGAGTTTCCCTGTCTGCTGAAGCAGGGAGTGAGCCAAGGCCTTCCACGAGACGTCCATATACAACAGTCGATGAAGCGACAGGAGGCAAAAAGCCATCACTTTGCTGATAATGGCGATCAGGCCCTGTCCTCCTTCAGCAACAGGTAGGTTTAACACACCAGGTCTGAGCCAGTGCTTTCCGCCCCAAAATAAGTCAATAAAAATATATTGTAGTTTTTTAAGAATAAAAACCGGGGGCTGCAGTGCCATAAAAACGTGCCAAAGCATTGATGCTGCGAGCTTATTTACATATAACGAGGGTTCAGCCCCGATAGGAGAGTTGACAGAGTAAGCCCTTCCATTTTATCAGCCGCCTCTCAGTTTTATTTATTAGAGATTCCCAGTTTTTCAAAATGAAGTTTTCGGTACCAAGAAAGACGCCTAGATAAAAAATTCCATCCCATGCCCATTCGAGTTGCTCAGGTAGAGTCGGAGGAGTGGCGCCATTTTGCGGACCAAGATAGAGAGCTCTGCTCTTTTTGCAATTCACCTTTGCGGAGCTTGCCACACTGAATTCTTGAATGCTTTTGACCAAGGCCAAGACGTCCTCATCCGAGTGAATGATTGCACAAAGGTGGTCTGCATAAGCAATCACCTTAAACGGGTTTGCTGTCGGTTGGGGAAGGAAACCGGGAAGACATGCACGCAACCAACGAGCAAAGGCTCAATCGCGAGAGAGTACAGGAGGGCGGAAAGAGAGCAACCTTGACGAATGCCTCTACTAGCAAGGAAAGGCTGACATAACATGTTGTTAACTTTTAGTAGACTAAAAGTGTTATGATACAGTATCTGTACGTGAGAGATAAAATTTTCCCCAAAACCAAACCCCCTTAAAACAGAAAAAAGATAAAAAGGATTAATGGTATCAAAGGTCTTTTTCTTGATCTAAGAACACCAAGCCAACATTTCTTTGTTGGAGAGAACAGATATCAATCATGTCACGCACAATAAATATGCAGTCATGAATTGTCCTTTTAGGGACACAGTAAGATTGATCTGGGTGTATGATCTCCCCAATCACGACTCTGAGCCGGATGGTGAGAGCCTTGGAGAGTACCTTGTAGTCCGCACAAAGCAGTGAAATACGACGCCAATTGTGCGGTTGCTGAAGGTCTCCCTTTTTTGGGGATAAGGGCGAGAACAGCCCTACAGCAACTCAACGGCAGTGAGCCTGATCGTCAGCCGTCCATCAGAACCTCAAGTAGCTCTGGCCCCAGGAGGTCCCAAAAGGTTTTATAAAGTTCTGTAGCAATTCCATCCAGGCCAGAGGCCTTACCAGAAGGTAAAGTTCGCAGAGCAGCATGGAGTTCCTCCAAAGTTACTTCCTTGTCCAGTTGTAGTAGTGCAGATTCTGACAAGTTGGGTAAGGAAGAAGTCAACAACTCTATAACTTCGTTGTCGATGTTCTTAGCATGATAAAGTTCAGAGAAGTAGTGTTTAAGTGAGGCTCTGATATATTTTTGATCATGCGTTATCCTTCCTTCCTTTGTTCTCACTGAAGTTATCTGCTGACTTCTCTTTGTTTGAGCTTCCAGTCCAAAAAAGAACTTAGAGGAGGTATAATTGTATTTGCATGGGGGGTGGGGCGGGGGGTGACTTTAATTGCACCTTTAAACCCAGTATAGACCGAAATTCAGCAGAACCTCATCCCGAAGGTAGTACTGATTTGTTAAATTATTTTTCGGCAGTGGGTGTGCGAGATGCATGGAGGCTACATTACCCCCCAACAAATCTGAGTATACTTGGGGACGATGTGCCAATGGGAGAATGACCTTCGCTAGACTTGACCGTTAGTTTATAAACTCTCAGTTCAGGAATGCGGTTATCTCTCCAAATCATTTTCCATCTTTGTTTTCTGATCATTATTTAATTACCATGGGCCTCTCTTTCCCTCAACCCTTACGCAAAAGTGCATACTGGAAATTCAATACCAGTCTTCTCGAAGATGCTTTGTTTAAAGACGCCTTCCGTGCTTTTTGGGCCATCCAACTTTCAAAAAAGCCCTCTTTCTCTTCTTTAGCATTATGGTGGGATAACACAAAAGCTCAGATTATAGTGTTTTGTCAGCAGTTTGTTTCAAATGAAACTGACGTAAAAAATATAACAATGGCTTGTTTAGAAGCTGATATTATACGGTTAGAGTGTAAACTGGCTAAAGATAATAACAGAAGAGACCACAGGTTATTGGTTGAAAAGAAGGCTCAACTGAGAGAGCTGATTCAGGAGAAAGCAGCAGGCCTGTTAATCAGATTAAGAATAAACAATATAAAGGTATGAGATACCCCAAGTAAATCTTTCTTCCAAATGGATTTTGTAAACAAGTCACCCAAAACCCTTTTCTCTGTACGAGACTATTAGGGGAAACATGGTTGCCAACCCTGGAGATGTAAGGTTGTGCATTAGAGAGTTTTTCTCAAAAGTTTATGCAAAACAAAATGTTTGTGAGCAAACCATGGAATTTTTAACTTCTCACCTTTCATCCCTAACTGAGCCTCAGTGCCTGGGCCTGGATTCACCAATTACATTGCCTGAGCTAACGCAGGCCCTAACTGAAATGGACTCGGGGAAAGCTCCTGGGATTGACGGCCTACCGGCAGAATTTTTCTTGGCTTTATGGGACCTTTTGGGCCCTGAATTATTGAATGTCCTGGAATCATCCTTGGTGCTTGGAGACCTCCCACTAAGCTTTAGAAGAGCAGTGGTGTCGCTGATTCCAAAGACTGGAGATCTACGACAGATAAAGAATTGGCGGCCGGTCTCGTTATTATGTACGGACTACAAAATATTGTCAAAAGTGTTGGCCAGTCGGTTGAAGATGGTAATCGGTGATCTAGTCCACCATGATCAGAATTACTGCATCCGAAACAGATCTATTTATGATAATATTTTTTTGATCAGAGATTTAATGGAATGTGATTGCTTGGAAAAATATTTTGGGATAATATTCCTTGATTTGGAAAGGGCTTTTGTTAGTGTTGACCATGTTTTTTTGTATCGTGTGCTAGAAGCATGTTGGTTTGGTGCCAATTTTAGGGCTTACGTGACTTTGTCGTACAACAATATATTTCGTTTATTTAAAATAAATAACGAACTCAGTTCTCCGGTACACGTTCAAAGAGGGGTGAGACAAAGATGCCCGGTTTCTGGGTTATTATTTTCCTTGGTAATGGAATCACTCCTAATTTTATTTAGAAAAAATATTTCAGGAGTGACTGTATCCCCTGGGAGTCCTTCAGTAGTTGTATCGGCTTATGCAGATGATATCTGTGTGGTTGTTAAGAAGGAGAATGATATCCCTGCACTTGTTGAATGTTTAAATCTTTTTTGCCTCGCTTCTTCTTTGAAGTGTAACTGGGATAAGAGTAAGGCCTTATGGATTCCCTGTCTCTAGAACATTCCACCTGGAAGAGTGCTGGTACCACCTGTGCATCTACCAACAAAGTTAAAATGGGTGGAAGACGGAGTCAAATACCTTGGGGTTTTATTGGGATCTCCACATTACATCCTCAAAAATTGGGACGGGATTATTGAGCATGTTAACAAAAGATTGGGACTGTGGAAACGAGCTCTGCCCCACCTTTCCTACAAAGGCAGGGTTCCAGTGGTTAATAAATTGGTGGCTTCTTCCCTGTGGCATAGGTTTATCTGCCTTCAGCCACCGGAGGCACTACTAAAGGCAGTGCAGAGGCTACCGGTGGATTTTTTTTGGAGTGGTCACCATTGGTTACTACCAAATGTTATATGTAGCCCCTTGTCTGAAGGTGGCCAGGGACTGGTCGACATAAAAGTCATATCATGGCTTTTCGGCTGTGTACCATACAGCAGTTGCTGTAAAGGAACGACTGCCAAGCCGACTTCTGGCCTATCACATGCTGCGAAAAGCAAGCGGGCTCAGATACGGCCTTGAACTTTTCTTAATCTAACTCCAACATGTCGACACATCTCATCTACCATCATTCTATCAGAGCCTTCTGAATGCCTGGAAAAGCCTTTTGACTAGTCGCCAGCAAGAAACCTATGCTACAAACATGTTTGTGGAAGAACCCCTTTTTTACAACCCGCTCTTTCCTGCAATTCCAAAAAGCCGAGACTTTTATCAACACTTTACGACAACAGGCATAATCAAAGTGTTGGACCTCCGCCATGATTCTGGTTGGGGGTGGAAGTCGGTGCAAGAGATAGCTGATATGACTGGAATATGGTCAAACAGAATAATTGGAAGAGTCCTAAAGGAAATAGTAAAGAAAAGCTTCCAACTTGGACTAAGATGGACCCAGGAAGTTTTGGTGACATCCAATGACTGGCAATTTCCTGGTTTATTGGTACAACCTAGTCAAGGAGACATGCCCCCAATTAGTGAGGGACAAAACATTTCTCAGAAATGCACTAGTAAAGACCTGTATCGTTTATGTACTACAGTTCTGCTTGGGAACTCACCGTTAAATGGAGTGGCCAGGTGGAAAGGCCGAATGCCGGAAGGACTCCCATCTGAGCCTGCATGGGAATAAATATATAGTAAGCTGGTAAGCAAAAGGACAGGTGATCTCCAGTGGCGAATGATACACTGGATCATTCCATCTAATAAATTAGTGAGTCATTTCGCGCCCACATCTACGTGTTGACCGTTCTGTGTTTGCACAGAGGATGTGTTCCATGTGTACGTTGATTGTGCAAGGCTTGTGCTGTGGCGGGCACAATGATCAATAATTCCGCGCACCAGTGGGTGGTGCGAGCGTCCAGGCGTGGAACTGAGATACATGCCCCGCCTTTCGGCCGATCGGCCACGCCCGGGGGCAAGGCGTGGCCTCGGGATATATATGCGGGCTCGAAGGTCGAGCCCGCCCAGTGCTGATGAGCGAGCTTGTAATAAAGTGCTTTCGTTTGTATCCACGCGTTGTGGCCTACCTTTTTGGCAATCGAGTCGTGTGTGCACAGCACCACACTGGTGACCCCGACTGGTTCAGCTGTCGCTGACCCCCAAACGCGCCATGGCTATCAACGCCGTCGCCATCAAACTCCCGGAGTTCTGGGAAGCGCAAGCTGACGTTTGGTTTGTGCAGGCCGAAGCTCAATTCCAACTCCGGGGCATCACGGCGGACGAGACCATGTACTACCACATGGTCGCCGCCCTCGGGCCCGGCACTGCCGCCTGCGTCATGTCCATCCTTTGGTGCCCGCCGGGCGACCACAAGTACGCGGCGCTCAAACGTCTCCTCCTCGCCATGTTCGGGCTCACAGAGGTCGAACGCGCCGACCGCCTCCTGGACCTTCCCACCCTCGGCAACACACGACCGTCCGTTCGGATGGATTTTATGCTGTCCCTTCTCGGAGACCAGCGCCCGGATTTCCTCTTCCGAGCACTTTTCCTCTGCCAGCTACCTGTACAGGTGCGCCTCGCGCTGGCCGGTTCAAAAACAACGGAACCCCGTGCCCTGGCCGGCGAAGCCGACAGATTATTCGCAGCCTGCGACACGCGGTCGGTTTACGGTGCTGCCACAGTGGATCCCGGTGCGGAGGCTACAGCGCCCCCGGCTTTCCTCGTGGCCGCTGCTACGCCCCGCCCACTACCGCCGCCGCCACCACCACCGCCGCCGGCACGGCCGACGCGGCCGCCACCGCCGCAAACCTGGTGCTACTATCACGCCAGGTTTGGCCGCAAGGCTAGAACGTGTCGCCCGCCGTGTTCTTTTGACGGGTCGGGAAACGACCGGGCCGGCGCTCACTTGCGGCCATGAGCGTCGGCCATTCCGGCAGCCTCCTGTTCATCATGGACACCTCATCTGGTCGTCGTTTTCTGTGCGACACGGGAGCGCAGGTAAGCATCCTCCCTGCCTCCGCATCCGACAAGCAAGCCGCGGGTCGTGGCCCCGCTTTGCTTGCCGCCAACGGAACACCCATCCGCACATTCGGGAAGCATTGCCTCTCACTGCGGTTTGGAGGGCAGCGCTTCCAATGGTCGTTCGTCACCGCCAGCATGCCAATGGCCCTGCTCGGTGCGGACTTCCTTTGTGTGCATGGGCTGTTGGTGGACGTTCAGCGTCGACGTCTCGTCCAGGCCAAAACCTTCAGCTTGCTCGCTTGTTCGCTGAGCGGCTCGTTGAGCAGCTCGCTGAGCGGCTCACCGAGTGGCTTGCCAAGCGGCTTGCTGAGTGGTTCCGTCCCGGCGAGGTTAGTCTGTACGCTTCCGGCAGCGGACGAGTTTACCCGCCTTCTCGCCAGTTTCCCGGCACTCACGCGGCCCACCTTTTCAGCAGTGGCCGTCAAACATGGGGTGGAGCACCATATCCCCACCGTTGGCCCACCGGTCTACGCCCGGGCGTGCCGCCTCGACCCCACCAAGCTCGCCGTGGCGAAAGCGGTGTTTGCCACGCTGGAACGGCTGGGCATCGTACGGCGCTCCAACAGCGCATGGGCCTCTCCTCTGCACATAGTGCCCAAGCCCGGCGGCGGATGGCGGCCGTGCGGTGACTATCGCCGGCTCAACAATGCCACCACCCCCGACCGCTACCCGGTCCCGCATATTCAAGACTTTTCCGCCCGGTTGGGACCTCATCCGGGGCTACCACCAGGTCCCCGTACAACCAGACGATGTCCCAAAGACGGCCGTCATCACCCCTTTCGGCCTCTTTGAGTTCCTGCGAATGCCTTTTGGGTTGAAGAATGCGGCCCAGGTGTTCCAGCGGCTCATGGACAGCGTCTTGCGCGACTTACCTTTCATTAGCTCTTTCACGAGCCTCGATTCAGTATACAACAAAAAAAAATAAAAATCTACGTCGACCTGGACGACATCCGAGTCACGAGCGCGTCTCGGGAGGAGCAGCTGCTCCACCTCCGCACGCTCTTCGAACGCCTGGGCCAGCATGGCCTGATCATCAACCCCGTGAAGTGCCGTTTCGGCGTCACCGCCATTGACTTCTTGGGGCACCGCATCACCAGGCACGGGCCATCCCTTTACCGGCCAAGGTGGAGGCCGTCAGGAGTTTCCCGCGCCCCCGCACGATCAAGGGGCTCCAGGAATTCCTGGGCATGGTGAATTTTTACCACCGCTCCGTGCCCCGCGTCGCACAGCTCCTGCGCCCCGTGCACGAGGCCCTCCGGGGGAAGCAGGGCAAAGGTGACATCGCCTGGACGGAGCCGATGGCCGTGGCATTTGCGGGCGCAAAGCTGGCCTTGGCCAACGCCACCATGCTGGCGCACCCGGCGCCCGATGCACCAATCACCCTCACCACCGACGCGTCGGACTATGCAGTGGGCACGGTGCACGAGCAGTGGGTGCGTGGTGCTTGGCAGCCGCTGACGTTTTTTAGCCGGCAGCTTCGCCCGCACGAACGCCGCGACAGCACCTTCGACCGCGAGCTGCGCGGGCTCCACCTGGCGGTCCGACACTTCCGCCATCTGCTCGAGGGCCGCCCATTCACGGCTTTCGTCGATCACAAGCCCCTTGTGTTCGCGATGGCCAAGGTCGCCGAGCCATGGTCGGCCCGGCAGCAACGTCACCTCTCTGCCGTGTCCGAGTACACGGCGGACATCCGTCACGTCGCGGGTAAAGACAACCCGGTGGCGGATTGCCTTTCCAGGTCCGTCGCACACGCGGCCCACCTCGGGATCGACTATGCCCGGATGGTGGAGGACCAGACCGCCGACCCCGACGTCCAGGCCTTGCGGACCGCCGTCACGGGCCTCAACGTCACTGAGGTGTCGTTCGACGTCGCGGGCACGGCCCTCTTGTGCGACGTCTCCCTCGGGCGTCCTCGCCCCATCGTGCCCGCTGGCTGGCAGTGCCTGGTTTTCGACGCCATCCACGGCCTGTCCCACCCAGGCAGGAAGGCCTCCCAGAAGCTCATCGCGGCGAAGTTCGTCTGGCATGGCCTCAGAAAGAACGTCCGCGACTGGGCCAGGACGTGCCTCGCGTGCCAGCGCGCAAAGGTCCACCGCCACACCCAGGCCCCGTTGGCCCGGTTTACGGTGCCCGAGCGTCGGTTCGACCATGTCCATGTCGACTTGGTGGGACCTCTGCCCCCCTCGCGGGGGTTCACCCACTTCCTCACCATGGTGTACCGCACCACCCGGTGGCCGGAGGCCGTGCCATTGGCGGCGACGGCTGCGGCTGACGTCGCGCAAGCCTTCATCGCCACGTGGGTTGCCCGCTTCGGTGCCCCCTCGGACATCTCGTCCAACCACGGCCCCCAGTTCACCTCGGAGCTCTGGGGAGCGGTGGCGCAAGGGCTCGGCGTCAAACTGCACCGCACCACGGCCTACCACCCCCAGGCCAACGGCGTGGGCGAGCGCTTTCATCGCTCCATGAAGGCAGCGCTCCGGGCCAGCCTCCGCGACGGCAGCTGGGCCGACAGGCTCCCCTGGGTCCTGCTGGGCCTCAGGATGGCGCGCAAGGACGACCTGCGCGCGTCCTCGGCGGAGCTGGTCTTCGGACAACCGCTGCGGGTGCCGGGCGAATTTATCCCCGACTCCACGGCTCCTTGGTCCACGGCGCAACAGTGCTCCACCCTGCAGGAGACCGCCAGGAGGTTCGCCCCGGTGCCGACGGCACACCACGGTTGCCCGTCCTCCCACGTCGCCCCGGAGCTACGCACGGCGGAGTACGTTTTCGTCTGGCACGACGCCCACCGGGCACTGCTGCGGCCCCCATACGACGGGCCCTTCCGCATGCTGGAGACTGGGGACACACATTTTACCATGGACATCGGCGGTGCCCCAGATCGTATCTCCGTGGATCGCCTCAAGCCGGCCCACCTCGATCTGGACCACCCCCCGCAAGCAGCTCTGCCTCCGCGTCGAGGCCGCCGCCTGGTGGTCAGACCCCCGGCACCCCCCAGCCCCGCCGTCCCGCTACCCCCCAGCCCTGCATGCATCGCCAGAGGGCGTTTCGGCCGGGTCATCCGGCTTCCCCGCAAGCTCACCCTTCAGGTGTGCGGGAATTCTGGGGGGGCGCGTGTGGCGGGCACAATGATCAATAATTCCGCGCACCAGTGGGTGGCACGAGCATCTGGGCGTGGAACTGAGATACATGCCCCGCCTTTCGGCCGATCGGCCACGCCCGGGGGCAAGGCGTGGCCTCGGGATATATATGCGGGCTCGAAGGTCGAGCCCGCCCAGTGCTGATGAGCGAGCTTGTAATAAAGTGCTTTCGTTTGTATCCACGTGTTGTGGCCTACCTTTTTGGCAATCGAGTCGTGTGTGCACAGCACCACAGTGCCTTTATTTCAATGGCTTAATTACATGGCTGGAACTAGAACGCCAATCAGTAGAGCGCATACTCCCGCCGTGGGTCAAGTTGGAATAGTACGATTTCACAAAAGTTTGAGGGAGTAGTTCAGTGACAACACAAGACAAGACAACACAAGACAGACACTGCACAGATATATATTTAGAATATATAGAAGATAATGTAAAAAAAAAAAACAAGGGAATTTCACTTACATTTTCGGATTCAGCGTTCAATTCCATATAGGTGAGTGTATTTTGAGGCATGTGTGACTTCAAATATAATTGTAAGCCAGGCGAAACGTGCGTTTCATTCCTTTGGGATACAACATGTAAAACTGGCCCAAACGTGAAAACAAAACTCGCTCATTTTAAGTCGTACAAGCTAATGCGACCACTCATTCTTCTGGGAAGAATCCCGTGCACATGCTGGTCACACTTATGTCACATAAGTCTTTATAAGTTCATCAAATACTGACACCGCGATTGACATTCGCTGCGGGAAATGTTGATATCTCTGCTGAGGTAAAAACAACAACAAAGAAAAACAGTTTTAAAGCATTATACGTATCAAACGATACATTTTATAAAACGGGCAAACCTAATACACACTTTGGTGGTTTTAAAATGACAGAATATGTCTTTATTAGAAAAAAAGAAAGAACCTTGAAGACGACGCTGCTAACAAAATACACCGCTCTAACGCATAACCACGAGTTTAAACTATATTTATAACAAATATGAAAACTATTTTCATATCACAATGTTAAATGTAGGATATATAGAAGACAATGTTAAAAAAAAATGAGCCCTATCTTCAAATGGTAAAAAAATCCTTCAGAAAAATTCCTGGATCCGGAATAATATCCGGAGCTTCACCAAAAACTAATCAATTCTTCCTTATCGCAAGGGCAATCATCCCACCAACTTTCATCCAAATCCGTTCAGAACTTTTCCAGATATCTTGTTCACAAACACACGAACACACACACGGACACGATCGAATGCATTACTCCTTGGCGGGAATAAAAATGAATATTACTTTCTCTCTGCGATCAATTATTTTTGGTTTCAATGATATGAAAGAACATGTACATATGTTGTTTTTGTCCACCGTCGCACAGCGTAGCGAAAGGGGGACTATGGCTTTCCCCGCCGTCCGTGTGTCCGTCCGTCCGTCCGTGTGTCCGTCCGTCCGTCCGTCCGTGCGTGCGTGCGTGCGGGCGTGCGTGTGTGCGTGCGGGCGTGCGTGCGTGCGTGCGTAAGCGAAGGACCGCATTCGAATTTGGTGTGTGGGTGCAACCCACGTCAAAATCCAAGATGGCCGCCGCCATGTATGTCTGATGCCATGTATGTCTGAACTTTGTAACCTGAATATCTTGAAAAATAAGCGAACTACCAACTTCTAATCTGGTGTGTGGGTGTATATAGGCATAAGGAAGAACGCTGTTGAAAATTGGGTCACCACGTCAAAATCCAAGATGGCCGCCACCATATATATGTCTGAACCTTGAGCGAAATATCTTGAAAAATAAGCGAAGTACCAACTTCTAATCTGGTGTGTGGGTGTATCTCGGCATAAGGAAGAACGCTATTGTATATTGGGTCGCCACGTCAAAATCCAAGATGGCCGCCTTGCGTCTGCCACTTTGTCAATCACATCACTTCACCGACGGGGGACCTAGGCATAACGCTTGTTGTTTTTAGTGGCCACGGCGAAAATGGCAATTTATTTATCAAGGAAGGAAAAACTGAAAGGAAAGCCGATTGGGCAATGCGATGTCATGTTCTTTTTTAATGCCTTGATATCTGCAGGACTCAAACTTGAATTTTGTGTTTCTGAAAGAAAGAAAAGTATTGATGAGTTTATGAACATTTGGTGTTTTGATGGGATCTGCATGGTGCAAGAGAATTAATTAATGATCTATTTGTAGGTTTGTTTGGATTGAATCAGTGTGTGGTCGGTTTTTCTGTTTTTCTTTTTATTTTACAGTTCATTGTACTGTTTTAAATTCCTTGCCTTTCCTGTTATTATCTTTTTTTTCTTTTCTGTGTTTTCGATTATTGTGCTTGTATTGAATAGTATCTTCACCGACTGGCATGTATTTATATATTTTTGTAATAAAAGGATGTAAAAGTCCTCTCACTCTCACTCTCACGTGGCGGCTGTGAGCAACTGCTCTGTGCTTTGGTGAGCCCGTTGCGTTTCCCCCCCTCCCCCTCCCTCTCCTTTTCCATCCTGTGTGCTTCGGCATTGTGCTTTCATCCGTTCTGCACTCTTGTCTTCGAGAGAGAGAGGATTGAGAGCGGGCCCTTGTTGGGTGCAGCCTACTGGCTTTGACGGCGCTTTGTAAGCCATTTTTGTGCTTATAACGCACGCTTATTATTTACTTTAGCTCGATTATTTAGGTTTGATACCTTCTTGTCCGGTTCGGACAAGGGGGGGGGGGGGGATTTGATCTGTTTGTTGGTGTTCGACAAACTGGGTTTTCTCGGTTCTCGGTTACTAACTTGTCTTTGGTCGAGTTAGAATGGCGGGCGAACGTTTCCGCATTGATACGTACGAATCGCTAACTCGTAAACACGGGCCAGCTTGTGGTCCTCCCAACGAGGTGGAAATTAACGATGTGCTTTCCGCCATTGGAAACATCGTGGGTGCACACAGTATTCGCGCTGCCTCTCGTATGAATAAGAAATTTGTCGTATTTTTGTCCGAGGAGCACATGGTAGCGAGTGTAGTCGAACAAGGCTTGTTCATTGAACTGAACACGTTCCTCTCTGTTTTCGCTTTACAAGCCCCGACGGTAAAGATTAACATCAGTAATATCCCGCCATTTATTAGAAATGAGGATTTACGTGAACAATTAAACAAGTTCGGTGAGGTCGTATCGAGGATTTCGATGGTGCCGATGCGAAATGTTTGCGATCGATTCAAACATGTGTCCTTCAAGAGAGTGGTGTACATGATACTGCCTGCAAATGTAAAAACGCTCAATGTCGTGTTGAGTGTGAAAATCAACGGCTTTGAATACAAAATGTCTGCCTCCTCGGAGGCTATGACGTGTTTCGGGTGTGGGGCTTACGGGCATGTGAGGAGTGCCTGCCCCAATGCGGTTACACCGCAGGAAAGCAGAGGATTGGTGAGGAGCGATTCCTCTTCACCGCACACTGACGGGGAGGAGGTGGATCGAGTGTGTAACCCACCCACCCCACCTACTGCGGTGAGCGAAACGCCAGACCCGTCCACCCCCACAGGGGTGGAAGTGATAGATTTAGAACGTGAGGTGACTAACCCCATCGCTCCACTTCAGGTGGGAATGAAAGTGGTTGAACCCTCTCCCATTTCGTCCACTGTACACGACAGTGCGGACGATACCATGGAAGTATCCGTAGTGGACACCAGGAAAAAAGGTCAGAAACGTTCAAGTGATGAATCCTGTGATTCCGAAGAAAAACAAAATAAGATTCAGATCGTGTCAGGCTCGCAGGACCTCCAGGGTGAGACCTACACCGGAAACTCCTTGTCGGTAATGGAGATGGTACCGGAAGTGTGTGCACGTGAGGAAGATTCGCTTGCACCACTTGCCGAGATTGAGCATGACCCGGAAAATAGTCGATCCTCTCAGGATGTGGTAAGTCCTTGTCCTGATAACCAAACTCGCTCAGACGAGTTAGCAGCTGGATCTGCTAGTGAGGAAAAAATAGATAAAGGGGAAAGTCCTTACGACTGTGAGGATAACGTTAACCCTTCCCTGACAGATAAAAATGAAAGGGATGATGAGCTGGGGGACATACTTATAGCCACAGAGGATATGGTAAATTTGGAAGGGTCTGCAAAGAGTGCGGAGGTCCTTGACCCTGTAGAATTGCTGTTTCCAAAACTAAGTGTTCAACAAATAGTAGGAAAAGGTGCAGATCAAGACGAAGCACTTGATTCTGATGAAACCTCTTCCAGTCCACTCTTTAGTGCTTTAAGTGCTCGAGAAAGAGGCGGGTGATGACAATACCATCACTATGGTTTCTCAAGAAAATGTTATCAAGTTCCTTGAAGAAACGTTCAGGAAAAGAAATGTAAAAATCAAAGACTACTTTCCGAATCTGCATGATTTTATTTTGACTGCAAAGAACATGATTCGTGAACCCTATCAGGTTAACATGTCAGAACCTCAATTCCAGAGGCTAAGAAAGTGTGTAACTCGAGTGGGCAAGGAACTGTATGAATAGTTAACAGAGTGGAGATAAAAGTAGCATCCTTAAACATCAACGGTGGTCGCAGTTGTGCGCGTCGCCTCCAGGTGTTTCAAATGTTTCATTCCTCCAGGAATGAAAAAATTGATGTGCTGATGTTACAAGAGACGCATGCAAATCAGTCTTCTGAGGTTGAGTGGCGTAATATCTTTAAAGGTTGTCACTTTTTCTCCAGTGCTTTCGTTGATGCCAAGGCTGGTGTGGCAGTAGTGTTACATCCTAGACTCCAGCCGTTGGAGATCAGATGTGGAGAAATTTGCAAGGGCCATTTACTATCTGTGGAGTTTGTCAGCAGTAACCAAAAGATTTGCACGACTAATGTATACTGCCCTAGTGCTAACTCTGCAAGAAGTGCTTTTCTTCACAAGTTAGCAGGTTTTTTAAGCACTATTGACCTGTCCATGTTGGTTTGCTTGGGGGGAGACTACAACTGTACCCTACGGTGGAGCTTAAAATTTTTTTAAAAACTAAATTTTTATTTTTGAAAGTCTTACCCCCTTAATCTGTTCCATATAATATAGAAACACTGTATAAATAGTTTGAGCACTAAACTATTATGTTTAGGGGTAGCTCAAGGGCCTCAAAGATTATGAAAATTATAAAAATTCAACGAATTATGAGTATATCAGGCTATATCTTAATTTATTTTAAACAACACACTTGAACACAGTATTTATTTTTGAACACGTTAATAGTGAATTCTTTGTTCAGTTTCTGACAGAGTTCATAGTATCAGTCTGACAATGTCCAGCAAACCCCAAATTTATTATTTTCATGGCATCCCGGACAGTGTATGTTTTCTGCTATCAGGGTACATTCTGCGATGGTCCTCGACAACTTGCAGCAGGAATTGCAGCTGAGTTTCATCGCGGGTTAGCAACCCACTGTACTCCTGAATGAGTGCCACTCCATGTTCAGTGTAGTCATTGACAACTTTTAAAGAGTTGACTGTTTCTGCAGCCTGCTTGTAGTCGTCTCTGTCATCCCACAAGTCCGGATCAACCGCGAGAAATCCATCTGGAAGTTCCATCATTCGCAGAAGTTTCATTGACCTTGCTGTGATGAAATCTTCCAAGTTCTTGTCCTTGAATGAATCAAGAGCAACAGTGATTCGCTTGGAATGATCCTGATCTTGGTCTTCTTCATTCTTCATGGCACTCACCATCAGTCTCTTGGTTGCCGAACTGACCCGACTGTCGAAGAAAGCCAAGCTAACAAGTTCCTGTGACAAGTACCACACGTGATTGGAAAACTTGCGTGATGTTGACTTTGAGATGGCTGGATGGATTGCTGAGTATTCAAGCAGTGACTTCAGCAGCAGCAGGTCACTGTAAGGAGCACCTGATGCTTGAGGTGCAGAGATCCAGGCTGTCAGGTAGACACGTACTGTGAATACACACACATCACGTAATCCTCTTTTCTGCAGGAGTCAGTTTGAATTGAGCCTTGAACATCCAGATCTTGAGACAGTATATTACTTTGGACATCCAGCGGGCGTGGTGCATTGCTCCGGGTGACATGAATCGCACTCCTCTGGCAGGAGCAGCACCGAGAAAGACAATCACAAGTTCCAAGAATTCTTTATAATCATCTCTCGGCAAGATGCTCGACTCTGTTCAAGATGCTTGTTGGCATAATCGATAGTGCCTTGTTTTATGTCCTCCACTAGACTTGCCACATTATCAGCTGCAATCCCTGGTTCATACTTGGCCGTGTCTATGAATCCCCAGTATTCCTGGAAGCGTTTGAAGAGTGGAACCTCGGGAGAAGATTTGGCTCCCAATCCCATACACACTTGGAACACTGCACCAATTATCAATTCCATAATGTGATGCCTGCAAGCTAGTGACAAGAGCTCCTTCTCAAGCTTCTGCTCTAGGAGGACACAGGCACCAGCGATCCGACCAGTGTTTGAGCTGGTCATGTCAAAACACATAGCTCGGATGCTGTCGGCTATGCCCCAGTCTTCAATGGCTCCAAAGACAGCAGCAGCCGGAGCCTCGCCTGTTCCAGATGGAAACTTGGCAACTGAGTAGCTGAGAAACTCCTTTCCCTGAAACCAATACTGGCAGGCGATCAACCTTCTCTTTTCCAATTAGATCAAGGATCAGTTTGCCGTCCCAGTGAACAACAAGGGGAACGTTACCCTGAAACTCCGCCTTTATATTTGCAGATCTCTGGACTCGGTGTTGTACTCTTTGTCGGCGAATTGAGTCTCTGTTTAGAGCAAGTTCATCAATGTTCTGTCCCAAGCTTTGGGCAGTTTCTGCTATAACAAAAACGGCTTTGCGGTCTGACACTTTTGTGCGATCTAGAGCGGCTGCGAGTTCTTCAGTAACGACAGTTTTTCGCTCCCTCTTTCTTTTTCGTGTCTGAAATGTGATGCATCCAGCAGCTCCCTCACTTGCATTGTCCCCAGTTTCCATCTTTTCACTATCTTCTGCTGAGCTGTTTTCAGATTCAGAACCAGATGAAATCAGTTCAGCTGTAGAAACTGCTAACTGTTTCATTTGCTCCATTCGCTGTCGCCTGGCAAGCATTTCCTCCTCTCTTTTGGACGCCGTTTTCTCCTTCGCAGCAAGCTTTACATCTACTCCAGCCAGCGACCCCCTTCTTCCCTTTTCTCGCTGGGCTAACAAGAAATCCTTGTCTTCTTGTAATACTTCTTGTAATATTGGTCAGAGCATCAGCGTGAGCGACATCAAAAAGGTCTTCAAGCCTGGAAACAAAAGCCGACTCCTCTCGCGAGTTGAGTTGGTGACGTTCGCGCTTTGTTCTTTTTCAGAAGACGCCATTCTTCAAATGTCTGCTCAAGCTTGGTTTGGCAGTTTTGATGAGCTCTCATCGGGATTCTAGCTTTCTTCCAAAAGTTAGCTATTTCCGTGATGGTAACATCCGACGATTGTCTTACGGTCTCCTTCAGATCGAGATGGTGATGTAGGAAGAATCCAAGAGCCATACGCAATGATGGCAACTTGCTGCCACTTAATTCAGTCACAGAGTCGCCAAGGAGATACAACTTGGTTTGAGATCTTGTTGCTTTTTCCACAGATGCCATTTTCAATCAGATATGAATCTGAAAGAAGTAGAACATAGCATTAAGAAATTAAGAATCAAGAAAATTCAAACAGTTCTATTAATAACTGAGCAGTGAGCACAATGCCTCAAGCAATTACACAAACATACTGCTGCAACAGTGTTGCAGCTGTTGCTTAGTCAGCATAGTCAGTCCATTGAGTCCAAACAGTAAACAAGTCTGAACATGTCTGGAATATAAATTCATGGAAAATTTGCATTGTCAATTTATCAGCAAAACAATGGGATTCGGATGATTGGTTGGACAATAGATATGAACCAGTTGAACCACAATGATTATGCTTCTATAATCTGTGATAATATTATACCATGTTTATACACCCATTGTGTATGTGATTCTCTGCAAAGCCTGTGATAACTTCGTTTTTATTTTCAAATAGTGTTCTGTGATACACCTATGTACAGTGTTTACTTTTAGATACTATGGTGATAAGCGTTCCCAGGTCAGCGCTACATCTCATTTTAGCATTTATTGTCTAGCAGACTCTAGCTCAACGAACATTTTACTCTTTTATTATAACAGATATTGTGTATGTGCAATGTACATATTACTACTGTAATTATTTATTTAATGGAGCACAGAGTTTTATAACTTAAAGGTTTTATCGGTGTTCCCAGTAATTAATTTTACCACAATGATTGCATGTTGTGTGTATGATGATAGGAGAGAGTGTCAATTTACTTAGTAGTTAAAATTGGGTTCTTAATTTATCAACAGAATTAATCTATTATCAGTAGTATGCGAAATAAAAGGGCGGCCGCAGCTTTGGGGTATCAGAAACTTTACCATCATTGAGCTACCCCTAAATATTGTTCAATTGTGCTCATAGTTTGCCTGCATTTTTATTTCATATATAGGAACAAATTGAGAGGGTAAGAGGATGATATTTCAAAAGTTCAAAAATAAGCTCCACCCTGCTGTACCCTCAACCCACAACTTGATAGAAACACTCCTGAGCCTCATCCACCGAGTGCAAGGCCTTTGGCACAGCTCATTAAAAAATTTCAATTTGTGGATGTGTGGCGGGTACAGAACCCTAACATCCGGCAGTACACGTGGGTTTGTGCCGCAAGAAATCTTTTGACAATGGCTCGTTTGGATAGAATTTATGTTAACCATGATAAGGTAAATCTTGTCAAGAATTCTTATATAAGGCCATCTGGTTTTTCTGATCATCACATGGTTGTTGTTGTATGTGGGCTTACCTCATCACGTGTGTAGAAGTGCATATTGGTTTTTCAATGTCAAACTTTTACAAAGTGAGCATTTCAAAGAAGCATTCAGAATGGTATGGAAGGAATGTGAAATGCAAAAGTTTTCCTACTTAAATTTAAGGCAATGGTGGGATTGCACAAAATCCCAAATTAAGTGCTTTTGCCAGCAATACTGTCGTTATAATACTTGTAACACACTCGGTGTGATAACTGCCTTAAAAAACGATATACTTTATTGTGAGCAGAAATCTGGAATGTCCAACGAAAATGTCCAGCAGTTGTCAGAGAAAAGAACACTACTGGCTGAAATGGTGAGAGAGCGTGCATCTGGTGCTTTCGTCCGACTGCGAATGGACAATATCCAACTTGACAAACCAAACAAAGACTTTTTCAACTTGGAAAAGACAGCCAAGATCCCTCAACAAATTCACGCTTTGCGCTCTTCTGCCGGTGCGCTTCTGTCTTCTCAAAGTGACATCAAGGATGAATTACGAAACTTTTATTCAAAGCTGTTTGCCTTGAGAACTGTGAACCAGGAAAACAGAAACGGGATGTTTGAACTGCTCCCATCTCTGTCTGAAGACCAGCAACAACAACTGGAGCCTGGCATCTCTCTCTGAGAACTTACTGTTGCTCTTAAAGGAATTCAAGATGGGAAAGCCCCTGGACTTGACGGCCTCCCAGTTGAATTTTACAAGGCCTTTTGGGACATTCTAGGCCCTACTCTACTTGACATCTTTCATGATAGCCTTGAACAAGGTGAATTGCCACTAAGTTGCCGGAGGTCAGTTTTGTGTCTCCTTCCAAAAAAAGGAACTTGCAAGACGTCACAAATTGGCGGCCTGTGTCACTCCTAAATACGGACTATAAAATATTGTCGAAGGCGCTCGCGATACGTCTAAAGGAAGTCATCCCCCTTTTGATTGATATTGATCAGTCTTATTGTGTTCCTGAGCATTCTATTTACGATAACATTTTTTTGGTGAGAGACTTGATCAGTCTCGGTCGTACTACATCTCATGGTTTTGGTTTGGTTCTTTTAGATCAAGAAAAACCTTTTGACAGTGTTGACCATTCTTTTTTGTTTGCTGTACTAAGGAGAGCTGGTTTTGGACAAAATTTTGTTTCCTATCTTAAGTTGTTGTATGAAAATGCATCCTGTCTGTTGAAGGTAAACAACAGCTTATGTTGCCCTTTTCCCTTTCAGCGAGGCATCCGTCAGGGCTGCCCGCTTTCAGGAATGCTATACAGTCTCTCGGTCGAACCTTTACTAGCTTTGCTCCGAAACTCAGTGGAAGGAGTCTCCTTAACAAAAAACCACAAAATGGTTACTTCAGCTTATGCGGATGACATTTGTGTTGCTGTTTCCAGCCAAAATGATGTGGGTGAGGTCTTTCGATGCCTGTCCCAGTTTGAGCTCGCCTCCACGGCAAAAGTAAATTGGAACAAAAGTGTTGCCTTATGGGTGGGCCCCAGTCCACCTTCCTCAGCTCTGCCTGTGTTACCAGGAGGAATGCAGTGGAACAAAGAGGGGTTTAAATATTTAGGGTTATTTCTCGGAGTCCAAGCATATGAACCAAAAAATTGGGAGGGTTTCTTGGAAAGAATTAAGCAGAAACTGGCTAGATGGAAACGGTTGCACCACCTTCTATCGCTTAAGGCAAGGGTGACAATAATAAATAACCTGGTGGTTCCTTTTATTTGGCATAAAGTTATCCCCCTCCAACCTCCGAGATACTTGGTCACAGGCATTCAGAGGGTTCTAACTCAGTTTTTCTGGGGAGGCCACCATTGGCTTGGACCAGACATGGTGTGCAGACCCAGAAATGCAGGTGGCCAAAGCTTGATACATGTTCCGAGTCGGATAATGGCTTTCCGCATGTTGACGATAAAGCGTTTATTGTATGGTGAGTGTGTCCCGTGGCGGCCTCTCACAAACGCTTGGCTGCAGGAAGCAGATGGGTTGAAGTATGACCGAGAGCTCTTCCTCATGGACCTGCAGCATGTCAACACGACTCTGCTCCCCGAGTTTCATCAGAGCCTTCTGCATGCCTGGCAAGTCCTTGGAATACAACGATTAGAGGTGTCCTACGATGCAAAAAATATATATGCATGAGCCATTGGTTCTGAATCCTTTATTCCCTGAAATTTCAACCTCCAGGTCATTTATGCATTGCTTCACCTGTAATGGAATAAACAGAGTGCGAGACCTGATGAAGCCTTCCCTAAATGGATGGTTATCCACCGGTTCTCTCACATCAAAAGTGGGGGTTCGGTCATCTAGAATGGTGGACAAAGTTTTGAGAGTTGTGATTAAAACTTTCAGGGAATTAAATATCGGGTGGACTGGGGCAGATGAAGTGGTGGACTCTCGTCTCTATTTCCCCGAGCTCCAAGTCACCTCAAAAAAACAACAGTGTGTCTTCTCAAAGTCAGATGGTTGCGGTGTGTTCCATGTGATGGGGAAAAAAGTTATTTATGGGATATGCCAAGAGGTGCTTATACCGGGTTTCACAAAACCTTTAAAAAATCGGTGGGATGAGATCATTCCGGCTAGTTCGTTCCTATCTCCAGTGTGGAAAGAGATGTATAGGTCTCCAACTTTAGGTCGAACCGGAGACTTAAATTGGAGACTAGTTCATCAGGCCCTGGTCACCAAATACTTACTTAATAAGTTTGATCCTTCTGTACTGAATGTTTGTCCTTTTTGTGAAGAGGATGAAAATGTGACCCATGCTTTCATGAAATGTAAAATTGGTACCCCTTTTTTGTTTCCTCCAACAGTTCTTTTATCAATTTAAGTTTGTTTTTTCTGTTGCAATTTTTGTGTATGGCATTGAAAGGAGCACCAAGAGCAAGACAGCGGTCCCTTTCTTGAATTTTCTGTGCGGAATTGCTAAACTTGCAATATATAAAACTAGGAAGATCAAATTGAGTGGCAGAGATGAAAATGTGCTGTTTTGCTTTAAAGGAATAGTGTCGGCCCAGATAAGTTTCGGCAGTGTGAACGACGATTGTTTTACAGATGAGGTGTTGAGTTTGTTTTTGTAAATTATACTTATGCTCAATGTCCACATATACATGTATATACATCCTTTTTGCTTGTACAACTTTCTTTTTCTTGTAAAAATTTTGCGGTGTTCTTCCGTGTGTGTTTTGATACTTTTATAATAAAAGCACATAAAAGTAAAGTCAAGTCTCTCTCTCTCTCTCTCTCTCTCTCTCTGTCTGTCTGTCTCTCTCTGTCTCTACTGTGTTGTTGCCTTTCCCATCCCCCATTTCACTCCCTCTGTGTCTTTGTACGTGTTTGTGAAGTTTTCCCCGTGTTTTCCTTCTTTGTTGAGACAAGAGAGAGAAAGAGAGCGCGCACGGTGAGTTTGGTGCGAGTCCTAAAGAACCTTGTGTTCTTCGGGCCTGTGCTCTGCTTGCCATGTTCTTCATCATCGTCGTTTATCGGCTCCCTTATTCTATTTCTTTTCATTTTACCTTCGCCTGCAGGTTTTGCTCGCGACAGGTTCTCTTTTATTTTATTTCGAAACCGTTTCTTTAGTTTCATTTATTTTTAGCTATGGCGAACGTTCGTTTGCACAATAGCAGGTATGAGTCATTGACTCGCAAACACGGGCTTATTGCTTGCCCGCCTGACGGAGTGAGTGTCGAGGACGTGGTAACCAGTATTGGTAACATTGTCGGCCTGGATAATGTCCTCGCTGCCTCCAGGATGAACCACAGAATCGTGGTTTTTGTATCAAAGGAACACCTCGTTAATGAGGTGGTGGAGCACGGTTTGTCCTTATCCCAGGGCATTTATTTAAGTGTTAGTCCAATGGACACACCGGCGGTCCGAATCATCTTGTCGAACTTACCGCCGTTTATAAAAAGCGAGCACATTGTCTCCGCTTAATCATTTCGGCACCGTCGTGTCCCGGATATCGATGATCCACCTGCGACTTCGAGCAGACGCCTCGCTCCGGCACATCCTGACCTTCCGGCATCATTGTTATATTATCCTCAAAGACAACGCTCAGACGCTTAATGCGACCATGACGCTGTCGCTAAATGGTCATAACTATCAAATATATGTGTCGACCGAAACGACGACCTGTTTCATTTGCGGGCAACACGGACATGTTAAAGGTGCCTGCACGAAGGTAACTGTCCCCGTGAGAACAACCGAGCAGGCAGAACCTGGTAATGCTGTGGACGATCAGCCGTCCACATCGGCGGCGGCAGCGAGAGATACCTGTACGAAGGTAACTGTCCCCGTGGGCACGCCTAAATAGGCGGCACCTGGTAATGCTGTGGACAATCAGCCGTCGACATCGACAGCAGCAGTGAGGGATTCCTCCGTGAATGATGAAGGTTTCACTGTTGTTACTGCTCGGAAGAAGCACAAACGGCCGAACGTTAATGACGAAGCAGCAACCAGGGATTCAAAAAAGATTGTGTTGACTGGAAATGACAACGGACCCCTCATTGAGGTGGCTCCTTGTGTAACCGGCATAGCCTTACACAATAGATTTGCATCTCTCACTCCTGATGATGATAAAGAATTAATGAATCAGAGTGAAAGAGCTGCTTGTGATGACAATAATGGACCTAAAGAGCCCATTTTAGCCTCTGCCTCTGCGGGGCATGAGGTACCTGAAGAGGTCGTGCCTCAGAATGCCCCGGGCTGTGCTGACATATAATGTACGGTCTCTGTCTGTGCGCGGCGTGAGGCACCTGAGGAGGTCGTGCCTCAGAATGTCCAGGGCTGTGCGGAATGTACAGTTTCTGTCTGTGCGGGGCGTGAGGCACCTGAGGAGGTCGTGCCTCAGAATGTCCCGGGCTGCGCAGACATGGAATGCGCAGTTTCTGTATCAGCCGGGCATGGCGCACCTGAGGAGGTTGTGCCTCAGGATGTCCCAGGCTGTGCCCTCAAGACATATACAAGTTCTGTCGTTGAAACGCCTCATATAATTCCGGAGCGTGGCATGACCATAGCGGGTCATGAAGAGGTGAATCTCGCAACACCTGTTGCATCATTGTCTGATTTGCAGACGTGTCCAAAACCTGCAGACATTCAGGGGATGGCACACACAGCATCTGCTGCACCGGCGCCTGCTTTATCGTTAGAGGGTGAGACTCACGCTGATCAATTGGACTATGACTCCGATGGAGCCTCATCCCTCACGTCTGGCATCAGCATCGAGGCTTGGAACGAATTGTTGTTGTCTCATGGGCCAGAGGGTGATCCGGGCATCACACCTGCAGAAATTCTAAAATTCCTGAAAGGCACTTTTCGGAAGAGGCGAGTAAAGGTGAAAGATTTCTTTCCAGACCCAAAAATCTTCATAACATCCGCGAAATATTTCGTCCTGAAGTCCAGCCAGCTCGGAGTTGGGGAACGAGAAGTATACCGCCTCAAGAAGTACATCATCAAAGCAAAGGAAGAGCTACAAGTAAACCAACGTTCCGCTATATAAACCCTTCTCCTTCTTCTTCACATGACCTTTTCTGTAGCTACCCTGAATATCAATGGGGGGCGGTCCCCATTGCGCAAGACCCAGGTGAAATTACTCACTGAGGAAAAGCATATTGACGTCATGCTTTTACAGGAGACGAGATGCAGTCCTTCTTGCGAAAGCCAATGGCGAAGGTTGATGAACGGCCAATGGTTTTTCAGTAGCTTGGCTTGCCCCAGAGCCGGGGTAGCTTTTTTTTTTTTTTTTTTTTTTTTTTGTATACAAGATCGAGGCTCGTGAAAGAGCGAACATTAATCACACAGAAAGACAAACCGAAACATATAACATCGGGAGCGGTAGACAAGATGGGGAGAGAGGGGGAAGGACACAAACACAACATTTGAGAGCAGGGACCGAGAGACATGGAGACATCGAGAGATCTGAGAGAGGGCGAGGGCTTTGGGGGGGGGGCATGGGAAGGGGGCGGTGGGAGAGGTATAAAACATATGGACACTGCCAGGACTTCCAGGAAAGAAGTTGGAATTTCAAACAAGGTGGATCTGGGGTGAATTAGCGGGGGTAGAAAAGATCAAGGTTTTGGATGGGGGAAGATAAGAGATGGTGGTGAACAGCTGTTTTAAAGACCTGGAGGGAGGAGTGGGATTGAAGGGAGTGAGGGAGTTTGTTCCAGAGGCGGGAGAAAAGAGGAATGAAAGAGTGAAGGTGAGCAGAGAGCCGAGATTTCGGCAGTTTAACCATCAGAGGGTTGCTGGCAGATCTTGTGCGACCTGTAGGAATATTTGGGGGACAGAGCACAGAGAGAGCTGGGGGTGCAAGGCCGGAGAGGAGTCGGTAGAAGACAGAAAGACCACCTACCTGCCTGCGGTGAGTGAGTGAAAGGCCCTCAGAGATAGCTTCATCGCGGGAGATTCCAATAATTCTGAAAGCTTTGGTTTCAACAGCGTGAAGCCGAGCTAGGTGTGAGGCAGGAGCACCGGCCCACAGGGGAGAACAGTATACCATTGAGCTGCGGATGAAAGCCTTGTATGTGGTGAGGAGCTCAGGTGTGCCGAGGAAGGACTTCGCACGACGGAGGATGCCCAGTCGGCGACTGGCTTTGGAGGCCAGCTTGGAAATGTGGTTTTCCCAAGAAAGATCATGGCAGATAGTGAGACCCAAAAGCTTGAGCGACAGAACTTCTTGGAGAGGATTGTTGAGAAAGTAGATGGGAGGGTTGTCCAGTCGATCTTTTCGGAGAGACATAGTAAGAGTGTGAGATTTGTCAGGATTGAAAGACATGTTCCACTTGTTTGACCAGTCTGTGATTTTGTCCAAGTCTTCAGAGAGTGAGGAGGCTGCAGACTGCCGATCTGAGGGAAGAGGAATGGAGCGGCAGAGAGTGGAGTCATCAGCAAAGAGATAGAGAGGATTTTCAAGAGAGTCAGAGAGATCATTGATGAAGACCAGAAAAAGCACGGGGCCCAGAACACTGCCTTGGGGAACTCCAGCCTGAACAGGAAGAGGAGATGAGAGAAACCCATTCAGGGCCACACATTGACGACGACTAGAGAGGAAGTCCGCCAGCCATGCGTGGAGATTTCCATGGATACCAAAGGAGGAGAGTTTGGTGAGCAGAGCGGGGTGCCAGACCGTGTCGAAGGCACGTGATATGTCGAGGGAGACAGCTCTAATTTCCTGTTTGGCATTGAGGACCTCCATCCATTGTTGAGACAGCAGAAGCAGCATGTCCAGAGTAGAGTGACCTGGTCTGAAACCAAATTGATGATCAGAGATCAAGCCATTGGAGAAGAGGAAAGATTTCATATCCGAAGCAATGATGGATTCCATGACTTTGCTGATAATTGGGAGAAGGCTGATTGGTCTGTAGTTGCTAGGATCAGTTTTTGCACCTTTTTTGTGCAAAGCGGTGATGTTTGCTGATTTCCAAGCAGATGGCAGTTGACCTTGAGCAAAAGAGAGGGTGAAGAGAACAGAGAGAGGGTGAGATAGAGCGGCAGAGCAGGATTTTAGGACCCGTGGGCTGATGCCGTCGGGTCCAGTTGCAGAATCAGAGTCGAGGGTTGACCGAAACTTTTCCACCTTGTCAGGAGGAAAGGATACGGAGTCCAGGAGCAGCAGGGTACGACTGGGTATGGTGGGTACAGAGAGGGATGGGTTTGGGACACAAGATTTAGAGGCAAACACAGAGTTGAGGCATTCAGCTTTTTCACGTGCGGAGTCAGCTGTGTAGCCGTTTGAGGTAAGGGAGGGGATGGAGGGGGAACAAATACAAGAAACGGATTTGACCAGACGCCACCAGGATTTGGAAGAGGGAGACAGATAAGAGAGTTCGGTCTTGAGAACGGAGAGATATTGTTTCCTGGCTCTCCTGAGGGTGGACACACACTTGTTTCGGGTTTTGTGAAAGGAAATGAGATTTCCTTCCGTTGGATTTGCTTTCCAGAAGACAAAGGCAAGTTGTTTCTGGGCAACAGCCTCACCACAAGATTCCGTGTACCATGGACGGGAGGAAGGGTATGACAACTGAAGACGAGATGGGATAAATCTGTGCATGAGAGAGAGCAATTTACTTTGGAAGAATTCCCAGGATGAGTTGATGTCAGAGGTGGTAGAGATGGGAGACCAGTCCAGATGATTGATGGCTGCTTGAAGACCGTGCCAGTTGGCCTGAGTGAAATGCCAGACTCGTCGACGCTGAGCAGGCTCCCTGAGGATGGTCAGAGAGATGTCCACTTTAACAAGGACATGATCGGATGATCCGATTGGAGCAGAAGAAGAGCAGCAGACATTTTCAGAGAAGTTAGTCATAACCAAGTCCAGAAGAGAAGATGTTCCGTTGACTGAGATCCGGGTCGGGAAATTGACAGATTGTGTCAGTCCCAGTGAGTCGCAGAAGTCCTTTGCTGAGGAGCCATGGCTGGTGAGAGAGGTACCCACACCCAGCCAACTGGCATGATGACAGTTGAAATCACCACATATGAGGAAGAGAGAGTTGGGATGAGTAGATAGAAGTTGGTCCATATTATCAGACAGCGAGATGTAGATGGAGTCATCACTGTTTGGTGGACGGTACAACACACATATGAACAAGAGGTGGGAGCGAAGGGGAAGCCGTAGCCAGAGGTATTCCTGGGGGTGAGGTGGAGAGAGTGCAGTGCAGGGCGAGTGAGGAAGAGAGTTTTTGATAAAGATAGCAACCCCGCCTCCAGGACGAGGCTCAGGTCTATCATACCGGAGGAGGGAGTAGCCCGGGAGAGATACTAAGGAATCAGAGACATCATAAAGGAGGAAAGTTTCTGTTAAGCAGATCACGTCTGGTTTGACAGAAGCAACCTGTATGGAGAGATCAGTTAAGTTTGAACGAAGGCCCCGGATGTTTGAGGTCGTATATTCTTCTCATATAGCTTCTCAGCTATATTCTTCTCATCTTCTTTCCTCCAAACTGACATTGTTTTTGAAGACATAATTAAGGGGTACCTAATTTGTGTCTCTTTCACCTTCAATGGTTACAGGAACACACTTTTTAATGTCTACTCACCCAGTGACAGCACTGACAGGGTCACCTTCTTCACACAGTTAGAAACATCACTCACTCATGTAGATTTTAATAGTCTTGTTTGCTTGAGTGGGGATTTTAATTGTACTCTAGACTCTGCCATGGACTGGAACAGTAAAGAACCTCATCTAGCTAGTACCATCCCACTGGCAAGGGTTTTATCTAAATTTTCTTTCGTTGATGCATGGAGACTTTACAACCCCCTCATACGACAATATACATGGTGTCACTGTCTTGACGGTCGGCTTTCCTTCGCTCGGCTAGATCGTGTTTACATAAATAGTAATTTTCTTAACATGATGGGCAATGTGCAAATTTTACCAATCCGTTTCTCCGATCATCACATGGTCACCTTTTCTCTTCTCTCTCCGATACGGAACTATGGAGCTGCACATTGGATTTTTAATGTGGACCTTTTAGAGGATCAAGCTTTCCTTAAAGCCTTCCGGGCTTTCTGGGGCACACTGCTTTTGCGGAAGCCTTCTTTTTCTTCCCTCAATCAATGGTGGGATAATGCTAAGGTGCAAATTAAAACCTTTTGTCAGCAGTATAGATTATTTTGTACAAAAGATGAGTCTCTCTTTAAAAGTGTTATTGAAAAAGAAATTTTAGCTTTGCAAAGCCATCTGTCACCTTCCAACACAATGGAAACAAATCTTTCATTGGCCAAAAAGAAAGCTATTCTCAACAGGCTATGTGTAAAACAAGCTAGAGGTGCCATGATTCGTCTCCGTGTGGAGAACTTGCATCATCTGGACGTGCCTTCTAGTTTCTTCTTTCGACTTGAACACACTTCAAAGGGTCGCGAGCAGCTTACCTTGTTACGGACTGTGCAGGGCAATATGATAAAGGATCACAAGGGCATTAGAACCCTGGTTAAAGATTACTTCTCTGATCTGTATTGTATGAAAGACATTGATGACGAAATGGTGCATTCTTTAACCGCGTCCTTACCTACCTTGTCAGCTACTGCACGTCAAGAGCTGGACAGAAAATAACTATGGAGGAACTGTTTGTTGCACTACAAGCTTTGCCGAATGGAAAAGCCTCTGGCTTGGATGGACTCCCCATAGAGTTATACAAAGCTTTCTGGGACCTCTTTGGGACGGAACTGTTGGAAATATTTTCTGACGGTTTACGACTCAACCAACTGCCACTCAGCTGCCATAGAGCGGTGCTTGCCCTAATACCCAAGGAGGGAGATCTGCATCGGGTGGAAAATTGGCGTCCGATATCCTTGCTATGCGTGGGTTATAAAATCTTTTCCAAGGCTCTCACCAACCGGCTCAGAGTCGTGATTGGGGAGATCATACACCCAGATCAATCTTACTGTGTCCCGAAAAGGTCAATTCACGACAGTATCTTTATTGTACGTGACATGATTGATATCTGCTCTCTCGAACAAAGAAATGTTGGTCTGGTGTTCCTCGATCAAGAAAAGGCCTTCGATGACATTGATCACTTTTATCTTTTCTCTGTTTTACGGGGGTTTTGTTTTGGTGAAATTTTTTATCTCTCACGTACAGCTACTGTATAATAACATTTTCAGTTTAGCAAAAGTTAACAACATTTTATGTTGGGAACTATGCCTTTCCCGGCTAGTCGAGGCATTTGTCAAAGTCGACCTCTTTCCGGCCTCCTGTACTCCCTCGCGATTGAGCCTTTGCTCGTTCGTTTGTGCGCACGTCTTCCCGGTTTCGTTCCTCAACCAACTGCGAACCCGTTCAAGGTGATTGTTTATGCAGACAATCTTTGTGCAATCGTTCACTCGGATGAGGACGTCTTGGCCTTGGTCCAATGCATCCATGAATTCAGTTTGGCAAGTTCGGCAAAAGTGAATTGGAAAAAGAGCAGAGCTCTCTACCTTGGTCCGCAAAATGGCGCCACTCCTCCGACTCTACCGGAGCAACTCGAATGGGCATGGAATGGAGTTCTTTACCTTGGTGTCTTTCTTGGTTCTGAAAACTTCATTTTGAGAAACTGGGAATCTCTCATAATTAAAACTGAGAGGCGGCTGCTAAAATGGAGGGCTTACTCTGTCAACTCTTCTATCGGGGCCGAATCCTCGTTATAAATAACCTCGCAGCATCGATGCTTTGGCACGTTTTTATGGCACTGCAGCCCCCGGATTTTATTCTTTAAAAACTGCAATCTATTTTTATTGACTTCTTCTGGGGGGAGGGGGGGGGGGGTGGAGGCACTGGCTCAAACCTGGTGTGTTAAACCTACCCGTTGCTGAAGGAGGACAGGGTCTGATTGCCATTACCAGTAAAGTTATGGCTTTTCCCCTCCTGTCGCTTCATCGACTGCTGTACAGTGTACACTGACGTCTCGTGGAAGGCAAGCAGGCAGTGAGACTCGGCTACGATCAGGAGCTGTTCCTTATTGGCACCAAGAAAGTCGATATGGCATCAGTCCCCCTGTTCTACAGGAGTGTGCTGGAGGCATGGCAGGCGGTTACCGTTCGCCGTGATAACAGTAATTATTCCCTTGAAATGTTTTTAAACGAGCCAATCTTTTTAAACCCCATTTTTGAAGGGGTCTGCAGTGATCGTACCTTTATGCAAAAATTTATTGATGTTGGATGCACCAAGGTTAAAGATTTTAGAACCCCTCCTCCTTACAAGTGGAAACCAGCTGTTGACGTCACTGTGGCCACTGGAGTTAGGTCCATTCGGGTCATTGGGAGGATATTTTCTGTGATTCTGCGCTTTTTCAAGCAAACCAAGCTAAAATGGGCTCCACAGGTGGAAGCTGGCCTTCTCTCATCCCACCATCCCTTGCCAGAGCTTTTGCTTCATTTTCAAGGTTTCACCTCCTTTAAGTTGATGGGAAAATCCTCTGTTTATGGTATGTGTGTCAAAACCCTTGTTTCTGATAGACCTGCAGAACCACAAGCGCACTGGAGGAGAATGCTCCAGACTACTCATTCCACTTCGATAAACTGGCTTGTTATGTACAAGGTACCCGTTGCCAAACGCTAAATGTACAAGGTACCCGACTTGCAGTGGCGATTGGCACATCACATTTTACCCTCAAACGTTTTGATACACCGAATGTGTCCACATGTCCTTGAAAAGTGCCCTTTTTGTGATGCCCAGGAAACTCTTTTTCATGCCTTTGTTGGATGCCCAAGAATGACACCACTTTTTACTGTTTTATCGCATGTTATTCAAGGGTTGGGGTTGGTTTTTACACATTGTGTTTTTATATTTGGTTTTAGTATTAAACCCAGATGTAGGCATGAATGTTTTTTAGCCAACTTTTTAATTTCCGAGGCAAAACTTGCTATATATGTGTCCAGTAACAGGAAAATCCGGAACAGTGTTGTTCCAGTGGATGACGCTGTAGTCTTTTTTTAGGTCATTGGTGTCGTCTCGGCTGAACCTAGAATTGTCTTTTGATAACTGTGGGGACTTCCAGAAACGATGGTGTGTACGGCGTTCCTTGTGCAGTTTAACTGACGGAGTCCTTACAGTAAACTTGTAATGTAGCATTGCTCTCTTATTTGGTTTAATCTGAAATGTTTCAAAACGGTACTTTTTTATGACTGTGTAGAATAATAAATTGACTGCTGTTCTACTTCAGAAACTTCAGAAACTCGTTTTAGCAAAATCAATGTTTTATTCACTTTTGAGAGTTTTGCTGTATTCTACTAAATGTACTAATTAGATATTAATGACGTTGTTCTGTCGGTCGTGGCTGTAGCTCCTTCTGTAGGTCTTTTGTTGAACCTCGTTCAGTTGTTGACCAATCTCCAGTTGGTTGATCAGGTCAACTGGTCTTCAAGTTGTTCAGTCACTCTCCCAGTCCACTGCTTCTCCGTCACTCTCCCAGTTCTCTCTGCTCTTCCACTCTGCTTTCTCTTGGTTTTAAAGCCCCAAACTCCTTTGATGTTGCGGAGCATGCAGGGTGTCTCTGGTTCCCTTATCCAAAACCTTATTTGGCTCTCGCTTGGCCAGCTAGTACTTATTTCTGTTCAAGAGGTCAAATGCTCTGACCTGCTCAGGGAGAATTTGCAGCCTGTGTGCAGTGAACTGAACATAGGCTATTTTGATAAACAGATGGCGGTCCAAGAGCGTTACACATTTTGTCTGAAATTAACTCTCCCAACCACCTGTTAACTCTAGTTCTATGTTCTTTGCTCATTCGTAAAGTAAAACATATTCCTTTTACTTTGTAAAGTAAAACATATTCCACTTTAAACAAGATTACATTGAGATATATTCTAGCAATATTGTCAATATGAATATTTATTCCCTGACAATCCCCAGTTTTTTTCTTTTATGTTTATATTAACCATTAATCTAAACATTACCACATTAAATATTCAAACCACTAATCTGGTAATTCAATTTCCTGAGGCATACACCGTCATTCTGGAAGAATTTTGATCACAATACATTTCCTTGTTCATTGACTCTTTCTATGTTGATAATTCAATTCAACTCATTTGCATAAAGATCACAAAACATTTCACCTTCACCAAAACGCAATAATTTCAGTTCATCATTAAAATAATAAAGCATCTGCAACATTTGGCGAAATATTTGCCTTTAATCAAATATTGACTTTCTTTGTTTGAAAAAAGGGGCGGATCACTTGTGTTTGAAATTACAGCATGAAACATTTTTTCTTCAAATGTCTTCATAACACCTACACTATTTGCGTAGGATTTTCTGCTGTTGTGATAGCTGGGCAGAGTCATAGACTGACCCCGCTCTCCATGCAGCATCCTTGCCACTCTTGCTGTGAGCCATAGTATATTTGAACAAGGCCTCCATCCAGTTGTAGTCGACTTGCCTCCTCACTCATCGTGAGCATGGAGCAAGTATTGATGTGATGTTGATTTGTCAACAAGATGTGGAGCAGGGATGCCGGATGCATCCGCAATGATGATGTTGGGACCATGGTACTCAGTTGTCCATGGTCCATACCAGGAGCACACAGCAGAATCGTGCACAGCTGTTGTGAAGGAAAAGGCGCAGACGTTCGCTTGCAGCTCCATGCTGGCTCCCCGGAAGTTGGTGAAGTAATGACACACGTCACCGTATCCCGTAGACGTTGCAGGTAAAAATGTTGTCGTCCTGCAATTGCTGATGTGATGAATGTTCGAGGTATTCGAACAAAAGTAAGTGATCGCCCTTTTCCATATGTTGCAGTGTGACCCAGACAAATGGTCACATAATTTTCCCTTGGTGAAGGTAAACATCCATCTTACAAAGGAGTATTTCTTCATCATTCTTTGAGAAAGAGGGTGTATGCCAGGATTAACTTCATTTTTTTTCACAAATTGTCCTTTCAAACTCCTTCCCAGATGTCGTTAGCACTCCATTTGGGATGTGATCTGGTCTTCCCTTTACTCAGCCACATTTATATCTGCTCTCCACACAGATTGAATCAGATGGGGTACATTGTAACATGAAATCACTATATTTTATAACAACTTCACACGAATAATATTCAAATCAGACATGTGTTTTTCACTATTAAACTTAGAATAGCATCCACAATTGCTTTCAGGTTCATATAATTCAAAAATTAAACTCATGCAGGTATTGTAACCCAACTTCAAAGAAAATAAATGCATTAATAATGAGTATATATGATTGAAATCACAAACAGGAATATCTAATTCCCAACAAATCTTGCAAACAAGCAAACTATGCATAATGTATTATTAGCATAGTCCTCCCCGCTTTTTGTTTTTCTTTAACAGTGTAACTTGTGGTGATATGAGTTCATCGATCTTGTAAAACGGACATAGTTCACAACAAGTTGTTATGCCCTTATTTTAACTCTACTGTATTCATTTTCAACATTACTTGATTCAATCGTTGAATCTCAGTATTCATGTCGCCATAGAAGTCTTCCTCTTTTGTGGTTCCACATTCATTTCCTCATTTGTTGCTTTGTTTATTTCCTCTTTTGTGGCTGCTTGCACTATCATAGTGTTGTTTGTTATCTTATTCAAACCCACCGTCACTAAGGTTTTCAAGCAAGCCACTACTAAAACTATTGCCAATATAACCACTAATCCAATAAACAAATATTGGAGTATCTCAGCTGCTACTCCTTGTATATGTTCATACCTATAACATAATTATATGTCAATGACATTCAACATTATATACCAAACTAACAACTTCTTAAAATGTGACTAAAGAAAAATCCCTTAATATATAACATAAATCTGATTATTTGCCTTATCCTGATGCCCCTATCTCCCGGGGTCCATATTTATTTCTATTGTTATCAACTTCCTATGATCTGTGAATTCGTTCCAAAATACCACAACCATAGGTTTTAACAAAGCTCTACCAAACTATTTCCAATGTGAACTCAAAATACTAGTAAAACAATCAATTTCAAAGAATTAACTTCAAAGGGTCAGCAAATTCATTCTATAACCAGATCTAATTTTCCCATCCAATAGTTTGCCTTGACACATGTCATATTATAACATTTTAATAAACCTTCAGAAATGTTTCCCATCGCAACAACTTCCCTTTTACAAATAGCCATGTGTAAATTACGTATTGAACGACAATTTTCTCTCAATGTGTTTGGCCTAAATGGCCGCAAAAGTGGCTGCCAACATGCAGTACCTTTTTATCTACCAAGTAAGTGCTCGTCGACATAAGACCTCTACCAAAATGTTGTTTATGAAAACAAATCTGGGATTTCTAATTACATGGATGCACACTCTCAGGACATTTTTCAGGCTGCTGTTAACAATCCACTACAATAAATTAATTCCTTTACCCACAATCAAATAAGTAACACAAATTGAGGATATTATCCCTATCACATTCATTTATAGATTCATTTGGTTCTAATTCTCGCTTTTCCCACTGCTATAAGGAAGAACAGTAGCTCTTATAAGTCTTTGTAATATCTCATTAAATTTACCCAGCATTGAAGAATTTATTTACTATCCATTTCCCTTCTGTTTACCAGTAACTTTGTTTAAACTGCATAACTTAATTTGATAAATCCCATGTGTACAGCTACCACTTATTGAAACCCCTACTGTTGTAGAAAATATCCAAATAAGTGGTTGTATGCTCCCTTAAAAGTTGCTCCTCCATTTCTATGCAACTTAGTGAATACTACTAACACCAGTATGCCAATATAGGTGTGGCAGATTAACAAAATATGTTGCAGGTACACGTAACATCGTGTTCTGAGTGTAAAAAACATAACAGCGCGTTCACGTCTGCCCCTTGGTTTTAAGATTCACAATGCATTTCGTTGTAAAACTCACAATAGTTCAATGCAACAAAATTGTCTTTACTATCTGCCCATATCATCTATGCCTAAGACACATCCATACATACAGCACAATTTATATGCTGATAAAGGTCAAGTTTATATATGTAAAAATCCATGAGCAGAGTACTCTGGAAGGTCAGTGTAAGACCACTTCCAAATTTGACTAATGTTGTACTCATTTTGTTTATGAAGCTCCTATCCATAAATAGCTGTTATTCTCATATAAATTCTATAAAAAATGGAATCCCAAAATTACTCACAATTTTACTATTAATTAATGGCTGCTCATAACCTAGCACATCAAATCTGTATATTTCATCTCCCTTGACAAAAGAGATAATGTTCATAATCAAATTATATGCCTATTTTATTTTACGAATTTTCTGGATATTCTTGTAAGATTGACACACAAAACAAAAAACATTGACACACAAACATACACAAACCCAAGCATTATGTATATTTGTTTGCATTGGAACCATCATTAACAGATCAAGATGGGTGTCAATTTCATTTCAATTTCGTAAAATGTATCCTTTAATTTTAGAAACACTAATACACAAATAGACAAAAAGTTTATTTTTAGAAAACCCCTATAATGTCACATTGAAATTACCCTTTTTGGTCCTACAATAATTTATCCAAATTTGACAATACATCTATTTACATGTCAGTCGACCACTGACCTATCAGCATGCAAAAGAATAGTCCAAAATGCCCATCTGATGATCATGTGACGCTTGTCACTTGGTTTCCAAAAAATTTTGCAAAGCAATGTTCCACACTTTGGTAATTGTTTTGTTGTAAAAAAATTGTTTTGCCCAAAATACTCCCTAAAACGACATTTATAATTGGCAAATATGAGGCTTCCAGAATGAACTCTAATTCTGGATCTTTTAATGCATGTTCCAAAAAAAATTCCAATTTTGGCATTTAATCAATTAATTATTAATTCGCTAATAAGCAAAAGTAAAATTCATTCTTGCTCCGAAAATTTTTGAGACAAGAAGCATCAACAGTTATTCATGTTGGATGTTGGTCTGATGATTTAATCTGTTGAGGCCTGTCGTCATTTGGGATCTGCAGCAATGAAGGCCTAATCGTTATCTGAGGTACCGGTAAGCACTGGTACCCTTGATCTTGGTTCGTCCTATGAACTCGTCTTCCTATTTGAATATGGACAACATCGTTTCTAGTGTCCAATATTTCCACAATTAAAACATCGATGTCTGTCATTGGCTGGTTTGTCCACCTGTTCACTTGTATCGCTGGGCTGCCTCTCCAGATCCCTGAGTTGCCACCCCACTCCCTGGTTATCTCCTACTGCATTGTTGCGTTGTTGCCCAGAAAACCTATTGCGTTGATTCGTAGTCATCAGGGCTTGAGTCTGTAGTTGCATCAATTTCTCGGCATTTACAGCACTATTCCTGGCTTAAATCCGCTGATGATGCAAGGCGTAATTCAATATTTCTTGCATTGGCTTGCCTTCCCAAGCAATACATTGTCTTTCCACTTCACTCGTCAATTTGGGCAACAGACCATTAATAAAAAGGGGTTTTAAGGCATTTTCAATTTGTGCCCGGTCTATTCCTGAATATAGTCGGAAAACATCTCGCAATCTGTCCAAATAATCGCTAGCATCTTCGCCTGTTTTCTGCTTGCATGTAACCACTTTGTTCCAATCCGTCACTGGTGGCAATTTTTGTATGGCCTCTATCAATTTATGTATCTGTGCCGTTCTAGCCTCCGTGGGCATGTCTACCTGTCCATCTTCCGTATTTAACCAGTTGGCCTCACGCATTAAGTTCCTCAAAGTGGTGGTATTAGGAATTAACCACTTCAAAAGTATTTCCATATCTCTTGCAGTGGGCAACTGAGTTTCCACAATTAACCGCAGTTCTTCCGCAAATTGAAGTGGATCTGTTTTGATTGATGGCATACTACTCTGCAATGCCTTCAATTGATGAACCTGCCATGGTCTATACATCAGATCTGGGTGTTGCTGATTTGCCCCTGGAAATTGCCGCTGAGGAAAATTCATAACACCACATTGCTCAAACCCTCCTTGTGAGAGAGTCAACTTTTGATCATTCATTAGCCAATCACATTGATCGTTAGACCTCATTTTGTCGAATAAAGTGGTATTCGGGTGGTTCCGGTATTTGGGACCGCAGGGACGGAAAGTGCAGCCGGCCCGCTCTGAAGGCTCGGATCGGGACACCGGGATTCATTCCGGTCACCCGGTCGGCCCGGAGGTGGGGGTGCGGGGCCTGTCACGGAACGTCAAAACAAACTCCTCCCTCTCATCCCATCACCCTGCCATCACCCTCCCATCACCCTCCCATCACCCTCTCATCACCCTGCCCCATCACCCTGCCCCATCACCCTCCCACCACCCTGCCATCACCCTCCCATCACCCTGCCATCACCCTCCCATCACCCTGCCATCACCCTCCCATCACCTTGCCATCACCCTCCCACCACCCTGCCATCACCCTCCCACCACCCTCCCATCACCCTGCCATCACCCTCCCATCACCCTTTATTGGACCATTTGACTTCTGTAGGGTTGGTTTTCTAAGGCTTATATCAAAATATCAATTTATATCAAATAAATCTTTTAAGGTGAAAGCGCGATGACGTTCACCACGTCACGCGGCACGAATGCGCGCCTGTGTCGTTGGAGGTATTGACTTATATAGGGTTAGTTTTCTAAGGCTGTAGGCCGCACCTCATTTTGTCGAATAAAGTGGTATGCGGGTGGTTCCGGTATTTGGGACCGCAGGGACGGAAAGTGCAGCCGGCCCGCTCTGAAGGTTCGGATCGGGACACCGGGATTCATTCCGGTCGCCCGGTCGGCCCGGAGGTGGGGGTGCGGGGCCTGTCACGGAACGTCAAAACAAACGGCCTGCCGGGGCCGCCCAAAAGTCGGGCGTGAGGGGCGCGTCCACTAATGGAACGCCTCTCGCTTCCCAGATCGAGGGCCACGTGGTCAGGAGAACCTCGTCCCTTCTGGTTGCCCTGCCGTCCCACCGGGAGCGCTGGCAGGATCTACTTTAAACTAAGCTTAAGTGTCAAGTGTTAAGTTCCTCCTTGCCCTCGCAAGGGAAAGGCTAGGGTCAAGCTCTTCCAAATTTCCAAACACTAGAAATCGGACGTCTCAAATTAATTAACTAATTTGTTAAAACATCTCAGTCGCCCGTGACCTCTCTAGCGCGGGCGTCGAACCAGTTCATTTCCGGTGCGGCCGGGCCGAATATTGGCCGGGACGTGGCTGAAGCCATTGATTCCGCCGTAGCCCGCTAACGCGTAGGCTCGCGCGTCCCCGGTCCGCCTGGGCTCCGCGGGTGTCCTACCGTGCCTGGCGCCGCTGATCTCTCGACTTCCGAGAGTAGGTACCGGTGCCCGGGGACGGATTTCGCTGTCTAAACATGGTAGCGCTAGGCCAGTGGGACCGCCGGGACCCACGTGCACTCACAAGGTGTTCTGCGTGTGGGCGGCAGTATCAGACCGGGGCGCCCAAAGGCGCCACGCACCCAAACGCTCCCCGGCTAAAGTTCATCCTGATGCGCCCACATTGTGCGGACAAACCAAGTCAAGGGCCACGTGGTCAGGAGAACCTCGTCCCTTCCGGTCACACTGTGCCTATCGGCAGGCCTCGAAGACCGAAATTGTGACTATGTCACCCTAAAAATCATGTAGCGAAAATGAATGAACTCATTCATTTCGTCATCTAAACAGTGACGCGCATGAATGGATGAACGAGATCCTCACTGTCCCTATCTACTATCCAGCGAAGCCACAGCCAAGGGAACGGGCTTGGCGGAATCAGTGGGGAAAGAAAACCCTTTTGAGCTTGACTCTAGCCCGACTCTGTGAAGGGACTTGAGAGGCCGCAGGCACTCAATAGGGCTGGACCCGTGAAATTTCGGGGATTTTTGGTAAAATTACCTCAGGGTAAAGTTACATAGGAAAACACCGTGTTAAATTTCCGTCGCCGAAGGACTCTATTTCTTATTGCGAAATTCTCTAAGACTTCGCCTCTAGGAGTTAATGAAAATATTAACTTATATAAAAATTAGTTTTCTAAGACTGAAGCGCAGTGACGTCATCACGCCCTTAGTTTTCTAAGACTGAAGCGCAGTGACGTCATCACGCCCCCACCATGAGTGTCAAAGGTCTTTCGAAGAAGAAGAGCTCGGAGTTGGACTGGACACGAGGCGGAACGGACGCCATTTGGAAGAGCTGAGAGGGCTCAGTCCGTGATAGGGTGAGCCTGAGTGAGTATATCAAGACAAGAACAAGATCTAGAAGGAGGTATGTACGGTGCGATTCATATAATATATTGTTTAGTTATCGTCGATGAGGAATTTGGGGTCGGAATGGGTGATCGGCCTGGGTGACTTGGTCTCGACTAGATGCTAGGCCGCACCTCATTTTGTTAAATAAAGTGGTCACAAAATATGTTTTGATGGTTTTAATGCTTATCATTAGATGCATAACGTTCGTAGTGAGGTATAGATATGTGGATTGACATCGGATGGCATGGGATTTGGGATTTAGGAACTCCGGGGTTTTTTCATTAGGAATATATGCGATTTGCTCTTGGAGGCCCTCGAGAGTGAACGGGGACTCGGATCTTAATTCTGTTTTCAGATTTTGCAGTCGCTAGATTAGCTTAACACTCAATAGAACGGGACCCGCGAAATTTCGGGGATTTTTGGTGGAATTACCTCGGGGTAAAGTTACATAGGAAAGCCCCATGTTAAATTTTCGTTGCCGAAGGACTTTATTTTTTGCGAAATTCATCCTGACTTCGCCTCTAGGAGGATACAGGGGCATCTGTGGATAACGGGAACCTTTATTTGGCGAAATTCGGACTGATATTGACCGAGTAATTCAAAATATTAACTTATATCAAATAAATCTTTTGAGGTGAAAGCGCGATGACGTCACCACGTCACGCGGCACGAATGCGCACCTGTATCGTTGGAGGTATTGACTTATATAGGGTTGGTTTTCTAAAGCTTATATCAGAATATTAACTTATATCAAATGGGTCTTTTGAGGGGAAAGTGTGATGACGTCACCACGTCACGCGGCACGAATGCGCGCCTGTGTCGTTGGAGGTACTGACTTCTATAGGGAGGCCCCATCACCCTCCCCCATCACCCTCCCCCATCACCCTGCCATCACCCTGCCATCACCCTGCCATCACCCTCCCATCACCCTGCCATCACCCTCGCATCACCCTCCCATCACCCTCCCATCACCCTCCCATCACCCTCCCATCGCCCTGCCATCACCCTGCCATCACCCTCCCATCACCCTGCCATCACCCTCTCACCACCCTCCCATCACCCTGCCATCACCCTCCCATCACCCTTTATTGGACCATTTGACTTCTGTAGGGTTGGTTTTCTAAGGCTTATATCAGGATATTAACTTATATCAAATAAGTCTTTTAAGGTGAAAGCGTGATGACGTCACCACGTCACGCGGCACGAATGCGCGCCTGTATCGTTGGAGGTATTGACTGATATAGGATTAGTTTTCTAAGGCTGTAGGCCGCACCTCATTTTGTCGAATAAAGTGGTATGCGGGTGGTTCCGGTATTTGGGACCGTAGGGACGGAAAGTGCAGGTACGGGGTGCTTGGCACTCCCCAGCCGGCCCGCTCTGAAGGTTCGGATCGGGACACCGGGATTCATTCCGGTCGCCCGCTCGGCCCGGAGGTGGGGGTGCGGGGCCTGTCACGGAACGTCAAAACAAACTCCTCCCTCCCATCCCATCACCCTCCCATCACCCTCCCATCACCCTCCCATCACCCTGCCCCATCACCCTGCCCCATCACCCTCCCCCATCACCCTCCCCCATCACCCTGCCATCACCCTGCCATCACCCTCCCATCACCCTCCCATCACCCTCCCATCACCCTGCCATCACCCTCCCATCACCCTCCCATCACCCTGCCATCACCCTCCCCCATCACCCTCCCATCACCCTGCCATCACCCTCCCATCACCCTGCCATCACCCTCCCATCACCCTCCCATCACCCTTTATTGGACCATTTGACTTCTGTAGGGTTGGTTTTCTAAGGCTTATATCAAAATATCAATTTATATCAAATAAATCTTTTAAGGTGAAAGCGCGATGACGTCACCACGTCACGCGGCACGAATGCGCGCCTGTGTCGTTGGAGGTATTGACTGATATAGGGTTAGTTTTCTAAGGCTGTAGGCCGCACCTCATTTTGTCGAATAAAGTGGTATTCGGGTGGTTCCGGTATTTGGGACCGCAGGGACGGAAAGTGCAGGTACGGGGTGCTTGGCACTCCCCAGCCGGCCCGCTCTGAAGGTTCGGATCGGGACACCGGGATTCATTCCGGTCGCCCGGTCGGCCCGGAGGTGGGGGTGCGGGGCCTGTCACGGAACGTCAAAACAAACGGCCTGCCGGGGCCGCCCAAAAGTCGGGCGTGAGGGGCCCGTCCACTAATGGAACGCCGCTCGCTTCCCAGATCGAGGGCCACGTGGTCAGGAGAACCTCGTCCCTTCTGGTTGCCCTGCCGTCCCACCGGGAGCGCTGGCAGGGTGTACTTCAAACTAAGCTTAAGTGTCAAGTGTTAAGTTCCTCCTTGCCCTCGCAAGGGAAAGGCTAGGGTCAAGCTCTTCCAAATTTCCAAACACTAGGAATCGGACATCTCAAATTAATTAATTAATTTGTTAACACATCTCAGTCGCCCGCGACCTCTCTAGCGCGGGCGTCGAACCAGTTCATTCCCGGTGCGGCCGGGCCGAATATCGGCCCGGACGTGGCCGAAGCCGTTGAATCCGCCGTAGCCTGCTAACGCGTAGGCTCGCGCGTCCCCGGTCCGCCTGGGCTCCGCGGGTGCCCTACCGTGCCCGGCACTGCTGATCTCTCTTGCTTCCGGGAGTAGGTGCCGGTGCCCGGGGACGGAGGTCGCTGTCTAAACATGGTAGCGCTAGGCCAGTGGGACCGCCGGGACCCACGTGCACTCACAAGTTGTTCTGCGCGTGGGCGGCAGTATCAGACTGGGGCGCCCAAACGCTCCCCGGCTAAAGTTCATCCTGCAAGCGCCCACATTGTGCGGACAAACCAAGTCAAGGGCCACGTGGTCAGGAGAACCTCGTCCCTTCCGGTCACACTTTGCCTATCGGCCGGCCTCGAAGACCGAAATTGTGACGGTGTCACCCGAAAAATCATGCAGCGAAAATGAATGAACTCATTCATTTCGTCATCTAAACAGTGACGCGCATGAATGGATGAACGAGATCCTCACTGTCCCTATCTACTATCCAGCGAAGCCACAGCCAAGGGAACGGGCTTGGCGGAATCAGTGGGGAAAGAAAACCCTTTTGAGCTTGACTCTAGCCCGACTCTGTGAAGGGACTTGAGAGGCTGCAGGCACTCAATAGGGCTGGACCCGTGAAATTTCGGGGATTTTTGGTAAAATTACCTCAGGGTAAAGTTACATAGGAAAACACCGTGTTAAATTTCCGTCGCCGAAGGACTCTATTTCTTATTGCGAAATTCTCTAAGACTTCGCCTCTAGGAGTTATTGAAAATATTAACTTATATAAAAATTAGTTTTCTAAGACTGAAGCGCAGTGACGTCATCACGCCCTTAGTTTTCTAAGACTGAAGCGCAGTGACGTCATCACGCCCCCACCATGAGTGTCGAAGGTCTTTCGAAGAAGAAGAGCTCGGAGTTGGACTGGACACGAGGCGGAGCGGGCGCCATTTGGAAGAGCTGAGAGGACTCAGTCGTGATAGGGTGAGCCTGAGTGAGTATATCAAGACAAGAACAAGATCTAAAAGGAGGTATGTACGGTGCGATTCATATAATATATTGTTTAGTTATCGTCTATGAGGAATTTGGGGTCGGAATGGGTGATCGGCCTGGGTGACTTGGTCTCGACTAGATGCTAGGCCGCACCTCATTTTGTTAAATAAAGTGGTCACAAAATATTTTTTGATGGTTTTAATGCTTATCATTAGATGCATAACGTTCGTAGTGAGGTATAGATATATGGATTGACATCGGATGGCATGGGATTTGGGATTTAGGAACTCCGGGGTTTTTTCATTAGGAATATATGCGATTTGCTCTTGGAGGCCTCGAGAGTGAACGGGGACTCGGATCTTAATTCTGTTTTCAGATTTTGCAGTCGCTAGATTAGCTTAACACTCAATAGAATGGGACCCGCGAAATTTCGGGGATTTTTGGTGGAATTACCTCGGGGTAAAGTTACATAGGAAAGCCCCATGTTAAATTTTCGTTGCCGAAGGACTTTATTTTTTGCGAAATTCATCCTGACTTCGCCTCTAGGAGGATACAGGGGCATCTGTGGATAACGGGAACCTTTATTTGGTGAAATTCGGACTGATATTGACCGAGTTATTCAAAATATTAACTTATATCAAATAAATCTTTTGAGGTGAAAGCGCGATGACGTCACCACGTCACGCGGCACGAATGCGCACCTGTATCGTTGGAGGTATTGACTTATATAGGGTTGGTTTTCTAAAGCTTATATCAGAATATTAACTTATATCAAATGGGTCTTTTGAGGGGAAAGTGTGATGACGTCACCACGTCACGCGGCACGAATGCGCGCCTGTGTCGTTGGAGGTACTGACTTCTATAGGGAGGCCCCATCACCCTCCCCCATCACCCTCCCCCATCACCCTCCCCCATCACCCTGCCATCACCCTGCCATCACCCTGCCATCACCCTCCCATCACCCTGCCATCACCCTCCCATCACCCTCCCATCACCCTCCCATCACCCTGCCATCACCCTCCCATCACCCTGCCATCACCCTGCCATCACCCTCCCACCACCCTCCCACCACCCTCCCATCACCCTGCCATCACCCTCCCATCACCCTTTATTGGACCATTTGACTTCTGTAGGGTTGGTTTTCTAAGGCTTATATCAGGATATTAACTTATATCAAATAAGTCTTTTAAGGTGAAAGCGCGATGACGTCACCACGTCACGCGGCACGAATGCGCGCCTGTATCGTTGGAGGTATTGACTGATATAGGATTAGTTTTCTAAGGCTGTAGGCCGCACCTCATTTTGTCGAATAAAGTGGTATGCGGGTGGTTCCGGTATTTGGGACCGTAGGGACGGAAAGTGCAGGTACGGGGTGCTTGGCACTCCCCAGCCGGCCCGCTCTGAAGGTTCGGATCGGGACACCGGGATTCATTCCGGTCGCCCGGTCGGCCCGGAGGTGGGGGTGCGGGGCCTGTCACGGAACGTCAAAACAAACTCCTCCCTCCCATCCCATCACCCTCCCATCACCCTCCCATCACCCTCCCATCACCCTCCCATCACCCTCCCCCATCACCCTCCCATCACCCTGCCCCATCACCCTGCCCCATCACCCTCCCCCATCACCCTCCCCCATCACCCTGCCATCACCCTGCCATCACCCTGCCATCACCCTCCCATCACCCTCCCATCACCCTGCCATCACCCTCCCATCACCCTCCCCCATCACCCTCCCATCACCCTGCCCCATCACCCTCCCCCATCACCCTCCCCCATCACCCTCCCCCATCACCCTGCCATCACCCTGCCATCACCCTCCCATCACCCTGCCATCACCCTCCCATCACCCTCCCATCACCCTCCCATCACCCTTTATTGGACCATTTGACTTCTGTAGGGTTGGTTTTCTAAGGCTTATATCAAAATATCAATTTATATCAAATAAATCTTTTAAGGTGAAAGCGCGATGATGTCACCACGTCACGCGGCACGAATGCGCGCCTGTGTCGTTGGAGGTATTGACTGATATAGGGTTAGTTTTCTAAGGCTGTAGGCCGCACCTCATTTTGTCGAATAAAGTGGTATTCGGGTGGTTCCGGTATTTGGGACCGCAGGGACGGAAAGTGCAGGTACGGGGTGCTTGGCACTCCCCAGCCGGCCCGCTCTGAAGGTTCGGATCGGGACACCGGGATTCATTCCGGTCGCCCGGTCGGCCCGGAGGTGGGGGTGCGGGGCCTGTCACGGAACGTCAAAACAAACGCCCTGCCGGGGCCGCCCAAAAGTCGGGCGTGAGGGGCGCGTCCACTAATGGAACGCCTCTCGCTTCCCAGATCGAGGGCCACGTGGTCAAGAGAACCTCGTCCCTTCTGGTTGCCCTGCCGTCCCACCGGGAGCGCTGGTAGGGTGTACTTCAAACTAAGCTTAAGTGTCAAGTGTTAAGTTCCTCCTTGCCCTCGCAAGGGAAAGGCTAGGGTCAAGCTCTTCCAAATTTCCAAACACTAGAAATCGGACGTCTCAAATTAATTAACTAATTTGTTAAAACATCTCAGTCGCCCGCGACCTCTCTAGCGCGGGCGTCGAACCAGGTCATTTCCGGTGTGACCGGGCCGAGTATCGGCCCGGCCGTGGCCGAAGCCGTTGAATCTGCCGTAGCACGCTAACGCGTAGGCTCGCGCGCCCCTGTTTCGCCGGGGCTCCGCGGGTGTCCTACCGTGCCCGGCACTGCTGATCTCTCTTGCTTCCGGGAGTAGGTGCCGGTGCCCGGGGACGGAGTTCGCTGTCTAAACATGGTAGCGCTAGGCCAGTGGGGCCGCCGGGACCCACGTGCACTCACAAGTTGTTCTGCGCGTGGGCGGCATTATCAGACTGGGGCGCCCAAACGCTCCCCGGCTAAAGTTCATCCTGAAAGCGCCCACATTGTGCGGACAAACCAAGTCAAGGGCCACGTGGTCAGGAGAACCTCGTCCCTTCCGGTCACACTGTGCCTATCGGCCGGCCTCGAAGACCGAAATTGTGACGGTGTCACCCGAAAAATCATGCAGCGAAAATGAATGAACTCATTCATTTCGTCATCTAAACAGTGACGCGCATGAATGGATGAACGAGATCCTCACTGTCCCTATCTACTATCCAGCGAAGCCACAGCCAAGGGAACGGGCTTGGCGGAATCAGTGGGGAAAGAAAACCCTTTTGAGCTTGACTCTAGCCCGACTCTGTGAAGGGACTTGAGAGGCGGCAGGCACTCAATAGGGCTGGACCCGTGAAATTTCGGGGATTTTTGGTAAAATTACCTCAGGGTAAAGTTACATAGGAAAACACCGTGTTAAATTTCCGTCGCCGAAGGACTCTATTTCTTATTGCGAAATTCTCTAAGACTTCGCCTCTAGGAGTTATTGAAAATATTAACTTATATAAAAATTAGTTTTCTAAGACTGAAGCGCAGTGACGTCATCACGCCCTTAGTTTTCTAAGACTCGAACGCAGTGACGTCATCATGCCCCCACCATGAGTGTCGAAGGTCTTTCGAAGAAGAAGAGCTCGGAGTTGGACTGGACACGAGGCGGAGCGGACGCCATTTGGAAGAGCTGAGAGGACTCAGTCGTGATAGGGTGAGGCTGAGTGAGTATATCAAGACAAGAACAAGATCTAGAAGGAGGTATGTACGGTGCGATTCATATAATATATTGTTTAGTTATCGTCGATGAGGAATTTGGGGTCGGAATGGGTGGTCGGCCTGGGTGACTTGTACTCGACTAGATGCTAGGCCGCACCTCATTTTGTTAAATAAAGTGGTCACAAAATATTTTTTGATGGTTTTAATGCTTATCATCAGATGCATAACGTTCGTAGTGAGGTATAGATATATGGATTGACATCGGATGGCATGGGATTTGGGATTTAGGAACTCCGGGGTTTTTTCATTAGGAATATATGCGATTTGCTCTTGGAGGCCCTCGAGAGTGAACGGGGACTCGGATCTTAATTCTGTTTTCAGATTTTGCAGTCGCTAGATTAGCTTAACACTCAATAGAACGGGACCCGCAAAATTTCGGGGATTTGTGGTGGAATTACCTCGGGGTAAAGTTACATAGGAAAGCCCCATGTTAAATTTTCGTTGCCGAAGGACTTTATTTTTTGCGAAATTCATCCTGACTTCGCCTCTAGGAGGATACAGGGGTATCTGTGGATAACGGGAACCTTTATTTGGCGAAATTCGGACTGATATTGATCGAGTAATTCAAAATATTAACTTATATCAAATAAATCTTTTGAGGTGAAAGCGCGATGACGTCACCACGTCACGCGGCACGAATGCGCACCTGTATCGTTGGAGGTATTGACTTATATAGGGTTGGTTTTCTAAAGCTTATATCAGAATATTAACTTATATCAAATGGGTCTTTTGAGGGGAAAGTGTGATGACGTCACCACGTCACGCGGCACGAATGCGCGCCTGTGTCGTTGGAGGTACTGACTTCTATAGGGAGGCCCCATCGCCCTCCCCCATCACCCTCCCCATCACCCTGCCATCACCCTCCCATCACCCTGCCATCACCCTCCCATCACCCTCCCATCACCCTCCCATCGCCCTGCCATCAGCCTGTCATCACCCTCCCATCTCCCTGCCATCACCCTCCCACCACCCTCCCACCACCCTCCCACCACCCTCCCATCACCCTGCCATCACCCTCCCATCACCCTTTATTGGACCATTTGACTTCTGTAGGGTTGGTTTTCTAAGGCTTATATCAGGATATTAACTTGTATCAAATAAGTCTTTTAAGGTGAAAGCGCGATGACGTCACCACGTCACGCGGCACGAATGCGCGCCTGTATCGTTGGAGGTATTGACTGATATAGGATTAGTTTTCTAAGGCTGTAGGCCGCACCTCATTTTGTCGAATAAAGTGGTATGCGGGTGGTTCCGGTATTTGGGACCGTAGGGACGGAAAGTGCAGGTACGGGGTGCTTGGCACTCCCCAGCCGGCCCGCTCTGAAGGTTCGGATCGGGACACCGGGATTCATTCCGGTCGCCCGGTCGGCCCGGAGGTGGGGGTGCGGGGCCTGTCACGGAACGTCAAAACAAACTCCTCCCTCCCATCCCATCACCCTCCCATCACCCTCCCATCACCCTCCCATCACCCTCCCCCATCACCCTCCCCCATCACCCTCCCCCATCACCCTGCCCCATCACCCTCCCCCATCACCCTCCCCCATCACCCTCCCATCACCCTCCCATCACCCTGCCATCACCCTCCCATCACCCTGCCATCACCCTCCCATCACCCTGCCATCACCCTCCCCCATCACCCTGCCATCACCCTCCCATCACCCTGCCATCACCCTCCCATCACCCTCCCATCACACTTTATTGGACCATTTGACTTCTATAGGGAGGCCCCATCACCCTCCCCCATCACCCTCCCCCATCACCCTCCCATCACCCTCCCATCACCCTCCCATCACCCTTTATTGGACCATTTGACTTCTGTAGGGTTGGTTTTCTAAGGCTTATATCAAAATATCAATTTATATCAAATAAATCTTTTAAGGTGAAAGCGCGATGACGTCACCACGTCACGCGGCACGAATGCGCGCCTGTGTCGTTGGAGGTATTGACTGATATAGGGTTAGTTTTCTAAGGCTGTAGGCCGCACCTCATTTTGTCGAATAAAGTGGTATTCGGGTGGTTCCGGTATTTGGGACCGCAGGGACGGAAAGTGCAGGTACGGGGTGCTTGGCACTCCCCAGCCGGCCCGCTCTGAAGGTTCGGATCGGGACACCGGGATTCATTCCGGTCGCCCGGTCGGCCCGGAGGTGGGGGTGCGGGGCCTGTCACGGAACGTCAAAACAAACGCCCTGCCGGGGCCGCCCAAAAGTCGGGCGTGAGGGGCGCGTCCACTAATGGAACGCCTCTCGCTTCCCAGATCGAGGGCCACGTGGTCAAGAGAACCTCGTCCCTTCTGGTTGCCCTGCCGTCCCACCGGGAGCGCTGGCAGGGTGTACTTCAAACTAAGCTTAAGTGTCAAGTGTTAAGTTCCTCCTTGCCCTCGCAAGGGAAAGGCTAGGGTCAAGCTCTTCCAAATTTCCAAACACTAGAAATCGGACGTCTCAAATTAATTAACTAATTTGTTAAAACATCTCAGTCGCCCGCGACCTCTCTAGCGCGGGCGTTGAACCAGGTCATTTCCGGTGTGACCGGGCCGAGTATCGGCCCGGCCGTGGCCGAAGCCGTTGAATCCGCCGTAGCACGCTAACGCGTAGGCTCGCGCGCCCCTGTTTCGCCGGGGCTCCGCGGGTGTCCTACCGTGCCCGGCACTGCTGATCTCTCTTGCTTCCGGGAGTAGGTGCCGGTGCCCGGGGACGGAGTTCGCTGTCTAAACATGGTAGCGCTAGGCCAGTGGGGCCGCCGGGACCCACGTGCACTCACAAGTTGTTCTGCGCGTGGGCGGCAGTATCAGACTGGGGCGCCCAAACGCTCCCCGGCTAAAGTTCATCCTGAAAGCGCCCACATTGTGCGGACAAACCAAGTCAAGGGCCACGTGGTCAGGAGAACCTCGTCCCTTCCGGTCACACTGTGCCTATCGGCCGGCCTCGAAGACCGAAATTGTGACGGTGTCACCCGAAAAATCATGCAGCGAAAATGAATGAACTCATTCATTTCGTCATCTAAACAGTGACGCGCATGAATGGATGAACGAGATCCTCACTGTCCCTATCTACTATCCAGCGAAGCCACAGCCAAGGGAACGGGCTTGGCGGAATCAGTGGGGAAAGAAAACCCTTTTGAGCTTGACTCTAGCCCGACTCTGTGAAGGGACTTGAGAGGCGGCAGGCACTCAATAGGGCTGGACCCGTGAAATTTCGGGGATTTTTGGTAAAATTACCTCAGGGTAAAGTTACATAGGAAAACACCGTGTTAAATTTCCGTCGCCGAAGGACTCTATTTCTTATTGCGAAATTCTCTAAGACTTCGCCTCTAGGAGTTATTGAAAATATTAACTTATATAAAAATTAGTTTTCTAAGACTGAAGCGCAGTGACGTCATCACGCCCTTAGTTTTCTAAGACTCAAGCGCAGTGACGTCATCATGCCCCCACCATGAGTGTCGAAGGTCTTTCGAAGAAGAAGAGCTCGGAGTTGGACTGGACACGAGGCGGAGCGGACGCCATTTGGAAGAGCTGAGAGGACTCAGTCGTGATAGGGTGAGGCTGAGTGAGTATATCAAGACAAGAACAAGATCTAGAAGGAGGTATGTACGGTGCGATTCATATAATATATTGTTTAGTTATCGTCGATGAGGAATTTGGGGTCGGAATGGGTGGTCGGCCTGGGTGACTTGTACTCGACTAGATGCTAGGCCGCACCTCATTTTGTTAAATAAAGTGGTCACAAAATATTTTTTGATGGTTTTAATGCTTATCATTAGATGCATAACGTTCGTAGTGAGGTATAGATATATGGATTGACATCGGATGGCATGGGATTTGGGATTTAGGAACTCCGGGGTTTTTTCATTAGGAATATATGCGATTTGCTCTTGGAGGCCCTCGAGAGTGAACGGGGACTCGGATCTTAATTCTGTTTTCAGATTTTGCAGTCGCTAGATTAGCTTAACACTCAATAGAACGGGACCCGCAAAATTTCGGGGATTTGTGGTGGAATTACCTCGGGGTAAAGTTACATAGGAAAGCCCCATGTTAAATTTTCGTTGCCGAAGGACTTTATTTTTTGCGAAATTCATCCTGACTTCGCCTCTAGGAGGATACAGGGGTATCTGTGGATAACGGGAACCTTTATTTGGCGAAATTCGGACTGATATTGATCGAGTAATTCAAAATATTAACTTATATCAAATAAATCTTTTGAGGTGAAAGCGCGATGACGTCACCACGTCACGCGGCACGAATGCGCACCTGTATCGTTGGAGGTATTGACTTATATAGGGTTGGTTTTCTAAAGCTTATATCAGAATATTAACTTATATCAAATGGGTCTTTTGAGGGGAAAGTGTGATGACGTCACCACGTCACGCGGCACGAATGCGCGCCTGTGTCGTTGGAGGTACTGACTTCTATAGGGAGGCCCCATCACCCTCCCCCATCACCCTCCCCATCACCCTGCCATCACCCTCCCATCACCCTGCCATCACCCTCCCATCACCCTCCCATCACCCTCCCATCGCCCTGCCATCAGCCTGTCATCACCCTGCCATCTCCCTGCCATCACCCTCCCACCACCCTCCCACCACCCTCCCATCACCCTCCCATCACCCTCCCATCACCCTCCCATCACCCTCCCCCATCACCCTCCCCCATCACCCTCCCCCATCACCCTGCCCCATCACCCTCCCCCATCACCCTCCCCCATCACCCTCCCATCACCCTCCCATCACCCTGCCATCACCCTCCCATCACCCTGCCATCACCCTCCCATCACCCTGCCATCACCCTCCCATCACCCTGCCATCACCCTCCCCCATCACCCTGCCATCACCCTCCCATCACCCTGCCATCACCCTCCCATCACCCTCCCATCACCCTCCCATCACACTTTATTGGACCATTTGACTTCTATAGGGAGGCCCCATCACCCTCCCCCATCACCCTCCCCCATCACCCTCCCCCATCACCCTCCCATCACCCTCCCATCACCCTCCCATCACCCTTTATTGGACCATTTGACTTCTGTAGGGTTGGTTTTCTAAGGCTTATATCAAAATATCAATTTATATCAAATAAATCTTTTAAGGTGAAAGCGCGATGACGTCACCACGTCACGCGGCACGAATGCGCGCCTGTGTCGTTGGAGGTATTGACTGATATAGGGTTAGTTTTCTAAGGCTGTAGGCCGCACCTCATTTTGTCGAATAAAGTGGTATTCGGGTGGTTCCGGTATTTGGGACCGCAGGGACGGAAAGTGCAGGTACGGGGTGCTTGGCACTCCCCAGCCGGCCCGCTCTGAAGGTTCGGATCGGGACACCGGGATTCATTCCGGTCGCCCGGTCGGCCCGGAGGTGGGGGTGCGGGGCCTGTCACGGAACGTCAAAACAAACGCCCTGCCGGGGCCGCCCAAAAGTCGGGCGTGAGGGGCGCGTCCACTAATGGAACGCCTCTCGCTTCCCAGATCGAGGGCCACGTGGTCAAGAGAACCTCGTCCCTTCTGGTTGCCCTGCCGTCCCACCGGGAGCGCTGGCAGGGTATACTTCAAACTAAGCTTAAGTGTCAAGTGTTAAGTTCCTCCTTGCCCTCGCAAGGGAAAGGCTAGGGTCAAGCTCTTCCAAATTTCCAAACACTAGAAATCGGACGTCTCAAATTAATTAACTAATTTGTTAAAACATCTCAGTCGCCCGCGACCTCTCTAGCGCGGGCGTCGAACCAGGTCATTTCCGGTGTGACCGGGCCGATACTCGGCCCGGCCGTGGCCGAAGCCGTTGAATCCGCCGTAGCACGCTAACGCGTAGGCTCGCGCGCCCCTGAAAAACCACTTTTCGCACTTGTGTTAGTGTTGAAAAACCACTTTTCGCACTTGTGTTGGTGCAGGAAACCACTTTTGCACTTGTATTAGTGTGGAAAAACCACTTTTCGCACTTGTGTTAGTGTTGAAAAACCACTTTTCGCAGTTGTATTCGTGTGGAAAAAACACTTTTTGCACTTGTATTAGTGTTGAAAAACCACTTTTCGCACTTGTGTTAGTGTTGAAAAACCACTTTTCGCACTTGTATTAGTGTGGAAAAAACACTTTTTGCACTTGTGTTAGTGTTGAAAAACCACTTTTCGCACTTGTGTTAGTGTTGAAAAACCACTTTGCGCACTTGTGTTGGTGCAGGAAACCACTTTTGCACTTGTATTAGTGTGGAAAAACCACTTTTCGCACTTGTGTTAGTGTTGAAAAACCACTTTTCGCACTTGTGTTAGTGTTGAAAAACCACTTTTCGCACTTGTGTTGGTGCAGGAAACCACTTTTGCACTTGTATTAGTGTGGAAAAAACACTTTTTGCACTTGTGATAGTGTTGAAAAACCACTTTTCGCACTTGTGTTAGTGTTGAAAAACCACTTTTCGCACTTGTGTTAGTGTTGAAAAACCACTTTTCGCACTTGTATTAGTGTGGAAAAAACACTTTTTGCACTTGTGATAGTGTTGAAAAACCACTTTTCGCACTTGTGTTAGTGTTGAAAAACCACTTTTCGCACTTGTGTTGGTGCAGGAAACCACTTTTGCACTTGTATTAGTGTGGAAAAACCACTTTTCGCACTTGTGTTAGTGTTGAAAAACCACTTTTCGCACTTGTGTTAGTGTTGAAAAACCACTTTTCGCACTTGTGTTGGTGCAGGAAACCACTATTGCACTTGTATTAGTGTGGAAAAAAAACTTTTTGCACTTGTGATAGTGTTGAAAAACCACTTTTCGCACTTGTGTTAGTGTTGAAAAACCACTTTTCGCAATTGTGTTGGTGCAGGAAACCACTTTTGCACTTGTATTAGTGTGGAAAAACCACTTTTCGCACTTGTGTTAGTGTTGAAAAACCACTTTTCGCACTTGTGTTAGTGTTGAAAAACCACTTTTCGCACTTGTATTAGTGTGAAAAAAACACTTTTTGCACTTGTGATAGTGTTGAAAAACCACTTTTTGCACTTGTGTTGGTGCAGGAAACCACTTTTGCACTTGTATTAGTGTGGAAAAACCACTTTTCGCACTTGTGTTAGTGTTGAAAAACCACTTTTCGCACTTGTGTTAGTGTTGAAAAACCACTTTTCGCACTTGTGTTGGTGCAGGAAACCACTTTTGCACTTGTATTAGTGTGGAAAAAAAACTTTTTGCACTTGTGATAGTGTTGAAAAACCACTTTTCGCACTTGTGTTAGTGTTGATAAACCACTTTTCGCAATTGTGTTGGTGCAGGAAACCACTTTTGCACTTGTATTAGTGTGGAAAAACCACTTTTCGCACTTGTGTTAGTGTTGAAAAACCACTTTTCGCACTTGTGTTAGTGTTGAAAAACCACTTTTCGCACTTGTGTTGGTGCAGGAAACCACTTTTGCACTTGTATTAGTGTGGAAAAACCACTTTTCGCACTTGTGTTAGTGTTGAAAAACCACTTTTCGCATTTGTGTTAGTGTTGAAAAACCACTTTTCGCACTTGTGTTGGTGCAGGAAACCACTTTTGCACTTGTATTAGTGTGGAAAAACCACTTTTCGCACTTGTGTTATTGTTGAAAAAACACTTCGCACTTCTGTTAGTGTTGAGAAACCACTTTTCACACTTGTGTTGGAGTAGGAAACCACTTTTGCACTTGTATTAGTGTGGAAAAACCACTTTTCGCACTTGTGTTAGTGTTGAAAAACCACTTTTCGCACTTGTATTAGTGTGGAAAAAACACTTTTTGCACTTGTGTTAGTGTTGAAAAACCACTTTTCGCACTTGTGTTAGTGTTGAAAAACCACTTTTCGCACTTGTGTTGGTGCAGGAAACCACTTTTGCACTTGCATTAGTGTGGAAAAAACATTTTTTGCACTTGTGATAATGTTGAATAACCACTTTTCGCACTTGTGTTAGTGTTGAAAAACCACTTTTTGCACTTGTGTTGGTGCAGGAAACCACTTTTGCACTTGTATTAGTGTGGAAAAAACACTTTTTGCACTTGTGATAGTGTTGAAAAACCACTTTTCGCACTTGTGTTAGTGTTGAAAAACCACTTTTCGCACTTGTGTTGGTGCAGTTAACCACGTTTGCACTTGTATTAGTGTGGAAAACCACTTTTCACACTTGTGTTAGTGTTGAAAAACCACTTTTCGCACTTGTATTAGTGTGGAAAAAACACTTTTTGCACTTGTGATAGTGTTGAAAAACCACTTTTCGCACTTGTGTTGGTGCAGGAAACCACTTTTGCACTTGTATTAGTGTGGAAATAACCACTTTTCGCACTTGTGTTAGTGTTGAAAAACCACTTTTCGCACTTGTGTTAGTGTTGAAAAACCACTTTTCGCACTTGTGTTGGTGCAGGAAACCACTTTTGCACTTGCATTAGTGTGGAAAAAACACTTTTTGCACTTGTGATAGTGTTGAATAACCACTTTTCGCACTTGTGTTAGTGTTGAAAAACCACTTTTCGCACTTGTGTTAGTGTTGAAAAACCACTTTTCGCACTTGTGTTGGTGCAGGAAACCACTTTTGCACTTGTATTAGTGTGGAAAAAAAACTTTTTGCACTTGTGATAGTGTTGAAAAACCACTTTTCGCACTTGTGTTAGTGTTGAAAAACCACTTTTCGCAATTGTGTTGGTGCAGGAAACCACTTTTGCACTTGTATTAGTGTGGAAAAACCACTTTTCGCACTTGTGTTAGTGTTGAAAAACCACTTTTCGCACTTGTGTTAGTGTTGAAAAACCACTTTTCGCACTTGTGTTGGTGCAGTTAACCACATTTGCACTTGTATTAGTGTGGAAAACCACTTTTCACACTTGTGTTAGTGTTGAAAAACCACTTTTCGCACTTGTATTAGTGTGGAAAAAACACTTTTTGCACTTGTGATAGTGTTGAAAAACCACTTTTCGCACTTGTGTTGGTGCAGGAAACCACTTTTGCACTTGTATTAGTGTGGAAAAACCACTTTTCGCACTTGTGTTAGTGTTGAAAAACCACTTTTCGCACTTGTGTTAGTGTTGAAAAAACACTTTTCGCACTTGTGTTGGTGCAGGAAACCACTTTTGCACTTGCATTAGTGTGGAAAAAACACTTTTTGCACTTGTGATAGTGTTGAAAAACCACTTTTCGCACTTGTGTTAGTGTTGAAAAACCACTTTTCGCAATTGTGTTGGTGCAGGAAACCACTTTTGCACTTGTATTAGTGTGGAAAAAACACTTTTTGCACTTGTGATAGTGTTGAAAAACCACTTTTTGCACTTGTGTTAGTGTTGAAAAACCACTTTTCGCACTTGTGTTGGTGCAGGAAACCACTTTTGCACTTGTATTAGTGTGGAAAAACCACTTTTCGCACTTGTGTTAGTGTTGAAAAACCACTTTTCGCACTTGTGTTTGTGCAGGAAACCACTTTTGCACTTGTATTAGTGTGGAAAAAACACTTTTTGCACTTGTGATAGTGTTGAAAAACCACTTTTCGCACTTGTTAGTGTTGAAAAACCACTTTTCACACTTGTGTTGGTGCAGGAAACCACTTTTGCACTTGTATTAGTGTGGAAAAACCACTATTCGCACTTCTGTTAGTGTTGAAAAACCACTTTTCGCACTTGTGTTAGTGTTGAAAAACCACTTTTCGCACTTGTGTTGGTGCAGGAAACCACTTTTGCACTTATATTAGTGTGGAAAAACCACTTTTCGCACTTGTGTTAGTGTTGAAAAACCACTTTTCGCACTTGTATTAGTGTGGAAAAAACAGTTTTTGCACTTGTGATAGTGTTGAACCACCACTTTTCGCACTTGTGTTAGTGTTGAAAAACCACTTTCGCACTTGTGTTGGTGCAGGAAACCACTTTTGCACTTGTATTAGTGTGGAAAAACCACTTTTCGCACTTATGTTAGTGTTGAAAAACCACTTTTCGCACTTGTGTTAGTGTTGAAAAACCACTTTTCGCACTTGTGTTGGTGCAGGAAACCACGTTTGCACTTGTATTAGTGTGGAAAAACCACTTTTCGCACTTGTGTTAGTGTTGAAAAACCACTTTTCGCACTTGTGTTAGTGTGAAAAAAACACTTTTTGCACTTGTGATAGTGTTGAAAAACCACTTTTCGCACTTGTGTTGGTGCAGGAAACCACTTTTGCACTTGTATAAGTGTGGAAAAACCACTTTTCGCACTTGTGTTAGTGTTGAAAAACCACTTTTCGCACTTGTGTTAGTGTTGAAAAACCACTTTTCGCACTTGTGTTGGTGCAGGAAACCACTTTTGCACTTGTATTAGTGTGGAAAAAAAACTTTTTGCACTTGTGATAGTGTTGAAAAACCACTTTACGCACTTGTGTTGGTGCAGGAAACCACTTTTGCACTTGTATTAGTGTGGAAAAACCACTTTTCGCACTTGTGTTAGTGTTGAAAAGCCACTTTTCGCACTTGTATTAGTGTGGAAAAAACACTTTTTGCACTTGTGATAGTGTTGAAAAACCACTTTTCGCACTTGTATTAGTGTGGAAAAACCACTTTTCGCACTTGTGTTAGTGTTGAAAAACCACTTTTCGCACTTGTGTTAGTGTTGAAAAACAACTTTTTGCACTTGTGATAGTGTTGAAAAACCACTTTTCGCATTTGTGTTAGTGTTGAAAAACCACTTTTCGCACTTGTGTTGGTGCAGGAAACCACTTTTGCACTTGTATTAGTGTGGAAAAACCACTTTTCGCACTTGTGTTAGTGTTGAAAAAACACTTCGCACTTCTGTTAGTGTTGAAAAACCACTTTTCACACTTGTGTTGGAGTAGGAAACCACTTTTGCACTTGTATTAGTGTGGAAAAACCACTTTTCGCACTTGTGTTAGTGTTGAAAAACCACTTTTCGCACTTGTATTAGTGTGGAAAAAACACTTTTTGCACTTGTGTTAGTGTTGAAAAACCACTTTTCGCACTTGTGTTAGTGTTGAAAAACCACTTTTCGCACTTGTGTTGGTGCAGGAAACCACTTTTGCACTTGCATTAGTGTGGAAAAAACATTTTTTGCACTTGTGATAATGTTGAATAACCACTTTTCGCACTTGTGTTAGTGTTGAAAAACCACTTTTTGCACTTGTGTTGGTGCAGGAAACCACTTTTGCACTTGTATTAGTGTGGAAAAAACACTTTTTGCACTTGGGATAGTGTTGAAAAACCACTTTTCGCACTTGTGTTAGTGTTGAAAAACCACTTTTCGCACTTCTGTTGGTGCAGGAAACCACTTTTGCACTTGTATTGGTGTGGAAAAACCACTTTTCGCACTTCTGTTAGTGTTGAAAAACCACTTTTCGCACTTGTGTTAGTGTTGAAAAACCACTTTTCGCACTTGTGTTGGTGCAGGAAACCACTTTTGCACTTGTATTAGTGTGGAAAAACCACTTTTCGCACTTATGTTAGTGTTGAAAAACCACTTTTCGCACTTGTGTTAGTGTTGAAAAACCACTTTTCGCACTTGTGTTGGTGCAGTTAACCACGTTTGCACTTGTATTAGTGTGGAAAACCACTTTTCACACTTGTGTTAGTGTTGAAAAACCACTTTTCGCACTTGTATTAGTGTGGAAAAAACACTTTTTGCACTTGTGATAGTGTTGAAAAACCACTTTTCGCACTTGTGTTGGTGCAGGAAACCACTTTTGCACTTGTATTAGTGTGGAAAAACCACTTTTCGCACTTGTGTTAGTGTTGAAAAACCACTTTTCGCACTTGTGTTAGTGTTGAAAAACCACTTTTCGCACTTGTGTTGGTGCAGGAAACCACTTTTGCACTTGCATTAGTGTGGAAAAAACACTTTTTGCACTTGTGATAGTGTTGAATAACCACTTTTCGCACTTGTGTTAGTGTTGAAAAACCACTTTTCGCAATTGTGTTGGTGCAGGAAACCACTTTTGCACTTGTATTAGTGTGGAAAAAACACTTTTTGCACTTGTGATAGTGTTGAAAAACCACTTTTTGCACTTGTGTTAGTGTTGAAAAACCACTTTTCGCACTTGTGTTGGTGCAGGAAACCACTTTTGCACTTGTATTAGTGTGGAAAAACCACTTTTCGCACTTGTGTTAGTGTTGAAAAACCACTTTTCGCACTTGTGTTAGTGTTGAAAGACCACTTTTCGCACTTGTGTTTGTGCAGGAAACCACTTTTGCACTTGTATTAGTGTGGAAAAAACACTTTTTGCACTTGTGATAGTGTTGAAAAACCACTTTTCGCACTTGTGTTAGTGTTGAAAAACCACTTTTCGCACTTGTGTTGGTGCAGGAAACCACTTTTGCACTTGTATTAGTGTGGAAAAACCACTATTCGCACTTCTGTTAGTGTTGAAAAACCACTTTTCGCACTTGTGTTAGTGTTGAAAAACCACTTTTCGCACTTGTGTTGGTGCAGGAAACCACTTTTGCACTTATATTAGTGTGGAAAAACCACTTTTCGCACTTGTGTTAGTGTTGAAAAACCACTTTTCGCACTTGTATTAGTGTGGAAAAAACACTTTTTGCACTTGTGATAGTGTTGAAACACCACTTTTCGCACTTGTGTTAGTGTTGAAAAACCACTTTTCGCACTTGTGTTGGTGCAGGAAACCACTTTTGCACTTGTATTAGTGTGGAAAAACCACTTTTCGCACTTATGTTAGTGTTGAAAAACCACTTTTCGCACTTGTGTTAGTGTTGAAAAACCACTTTTCGCACTTGTGTTGGTGCAGGAAACCACGTTTGCACTTGTATTAGTGTGGAAAAACCACTTTTCGCACTTGTGTTAGTGTTGAAAAACCACTTTTCGCACTTGTATTAGTGTGGAAAAAACACTTTTTGCACTTGTGATAGTGTTGAAAAACCACTTTTCGCACTTGTGTTGGTGCAGGAAACCACTTTTGCACTTGTATTAGTGTGGAAAAACCACTTTTCGCACTTGTGTTAGTGTTGAAAAACCACTTTTCGCACTTGTGTTAGTGTTGAAAAACCACTTTTCGCACTTGTGTTGGTGCAGGAAACCACTTTTGCACTTGTATTAGTGTGGAAAAAAAACTTTTTGCACTTGTGATAGTGTTGAAAAACCACTTTTCGCACTTGTGTTAGTGTTGAAAAACCACTTTTCGCAATTGTGTTGGTGCAGGAAACCACTTTTGCACTTGTATTAGTGTGGAAAAACCACTTTTCGCACTTGTGTTAGTGTTGAAAAACCACTTTTCGCACTTGTGTTAGTGTTGAAAAACCACTTTTCGCAATTGTGTTGGTGCAGGAAACCACTTTTGCACTTGTATTAGTGTGGAAAAAGCACTTTTCGCACTTGTGTTAGTGTTAAAAAACCACTTTTCGCACTTGTGTTAGTGTTGAAAAACCACTTTTCGCACTTGTGTTGGTGCAGGAAACCACTTTTGCACTTGTATTAGTGTGGAAAAAGCACTTTTCGCACTTGTGTTAGTGTTGAAAAACCACTTTTCGCACTTGTATTAGTTTGGAAAAAACACTTTTTGCACTTGTGATAGTGTTGAAAAACCACTTTTCGCACTTGTGTTAGTGTTGAAAAACCACTTTTCGCACCTGTGTTGGTGCAGGAAACAACTTTTGCACTTGTATTAGTGTGGAAAAACCACTTTTCGCACTTGTGTTAGTGTTGAAAAACCACTTTTCGCACTTGTATTAGTGTGGAAAAAACACTTTTTGCACTTGTGATAGTGTTGAAAAACCACTTTGCGCACTTGTGTTGGTGCAGGAAACCACTTTTGCACTTGTATTAGTGTGGAAAAACCACTTTTCGCACTTGTGTTAGTGTTGAAAAACCACTTTTCGCACTTGTGTTAGTGTTGAAAAACCACTTTTCGCACTTGTGTTGGTGCAGGAAACCACTTTTCGCACTTGTGTTAGTGTTGAAAAACCACTTTTCGCACTTGTGTTAGTGTTGAAAAACCACTTTTCGCACTTGTGTTTGTGCAGGAAACCACTTTTGCACTTGTATTAGTGTTGAAAAACTACTTTTCGCAGTTGTATTAGTGTGGAAAAAACACTTTTTGCACTTGTGATAGTGTTGAAAAACCACTTTTCGCACTTGTGTTAGTGTTGAAAAACCACTTTTCGCACTTGTGTTAGTGTTGAAAAACCACTTTTCGCACTTGTGTTAGTGTTGAAAAACCACTTTTCGCACTTGTTTTGGTGCAGGACACCACTTTTGCGCTTGTATTAGTGTGGAAAAAACACTTTTTGCACTTGTGATAGTGTTGAAAAACCACTTTTCGCACTTGTGTTAGTGTTGAAAAACCACTTTTCGCACTTGTGTTAGTGTTGAAAAACCACTTTTCGCACTTGTGTTGGTGCAGGAAACCACTTTTGCACTTGTATTAGTGTGGAAAAACCACTTTTCGCACTTGTGTTAGTGTTGAAAAACCACTTTTCGCACTTGTGTTAGTGTTGAAAAACCACTTTTCGCAGTTGTATTAGTGTGGAAAAAACACTTTTTGCACTTGTGATAGTGTTGAAAAACCACTTTTCGCACTTGTGTTAGTGTTGAAAAACCACTTTTCGCACTTGTGTTAGTGTTGAAAAACCACTTTTCGCACTTGTGTTGGTGCAGGAAACCACTTTTGCACTTGTATTAGTGTGGAAAAAACACTTTTTGCACTTGTGATAGGGTTGAAAAACCACTTTTCGCACTTTTGTTAGTGTTGAAAAACCACTTTTCGCACTTGTGTTGGTGCAGGAAACCACTTTTGCACTTGTATTAGTGTGGAAAAAACACTTTTTGCACTTGTGTTAGTGTTGAAAAACCACTTTTCGCACTTGTATTAGTGTGGAAAAAACGCTTTTTGCACTTGTGATAGTGTTGAAACACCACTTTTCGCAATTGTGTTGGTGCAGGAAACCACTTTTGCACTTGTATTAGTGTGGAAAAACCACTTTTCGTAATTGTGTTGGTGCAGGAAACCACTTTTGCACTTGTATTAGTGTGGAAAAACCACTTTTCGCACTTGTGTTAGTGTTGAAAAACCACTTTTCGCACTTGTGTTAGTGTTGAAAAACCACTTTTCGCACTTGTGTTGGTGCAGGAAACCACTTTTGCACTTGTATTAGTGTGGAAAAACCACTTTTCGCACTTGTGTTAGTGTTGAAAAACCACTTTTCGCAGTTGTATTAGTGTGGAAAAAACACTTTTTGCACTTGTGATAGTGTTGAAAAACCACTTTTCGCACTTGTGTTAGTGTTGAAAAACCACTTTTCGCACTTGTGTTAGTGTTGAAAAACCACTTTTCGCACTTGTGTTGGTGTTGAAAAACCACTTTTCGCACTTGTGTTAGTGTTGAAAAACCACTTTTTGCACTTGTGTTGGTGCAGGAAACCACTTTTGCACTTGTATTAGTGTGGAAAAAACACTTTTTGCACTTGTTATAGTGTTGAAAAACCACTTTTCGCACTTGTGTTAGTGTTGAAAAACCACTTTTCGCACTTGTGTTGGTGCAGGAAACCACTTTTGCACTTGTATTAGTGTGGAAAAACCACTTTTCGCACTTGTGTTAGTGTTGAAAAACCACTTTTCGCACTTGTGTTAGTGTTGAAAAACCACTTTTCGCACTTGTGTTTGTGCAGGAAACCACTTTTGCACTTGTATTAGTGTGGAAAAAACACTTTTTGCACCGGTGATAGTGTTGAAAAACCACTTTTCGCACTTATGTTAGTGTTGAAAAACCACTTTTCGCACTTGTGTTGGTGCAGGAAACCACTTTTGCACTTGTATTAGTGTGGAAAAACCACTTTTCGCTCTTGTGTTAGTGTTGAAAAACCACTTTTCGCACTTGTGTTAGTGTTGAAAAACCACTTTTCGCACTTGTGTTGGTGCAGGAAACCACTTTTGCACTTGTATTAGTGTGGAAAAACCACTTTTCGCACTTGTGTTAGTGTTGAAAAACCACTTTTCGCACTTGTGTTAGTGTTGAAAAACCACTTTTCGCACTTGTGTTGGTGCAGGAAACCACTTTTGCACTTGTATTAGTGTGGAAAAAAAACTTTTTGCACTTGTGATAGTGTTGAAAAACCACTTTTCGCACTTGTGTTAGTGTTGAAAAACCACTTTTCGCAATTGTGTTGGTGCAGGAAACCACTTTTGCACTTGTATTAGTGTGGAAAAACCACTTTTCGCACTTGTGTTAGTGTTGAAAAACCACTTTTCGCACTTGTGTTAGTGTTGAAAAACAACTTTTTGCACTTGTGATAGTGTTGAAAAACCACTTTTCGCATTTGTGTTAGTGTTGAAAAACCACTTTTCGCACTTGTGTTGGTGCAGGAAACCACTTTTGCACTTGTATTAGTGTGGAAAAACCACTTTTCGCACTTGTGTTAGTGTTGAAAAAACACTTCGCACTTCTGTTAGTGTTGAAAAACCACTTTTCGCACTTGTGTTGGTGTAGGAAACCACTTTTGCACTTGTATTAGTGTGGAAAAACCACTTTTCGCACTTGTGTTAGTGTTGAAAAACCACTTTTCGCACTTGTATTAGTGTGGAAAAAACACTTTTTGCACTTGTGTTAGTGTTGAAAAACCACTTTTCGCGCTTGTGTTAGTGTTGAAAAACCACTTTTCGCACTTGTGTTGGTGCAGGAAACCACTTTTGCACTTGCATTAGTGTGGAAAAAACATTTTTTGCACTTGTGATAGTGTTGAATAACCACTTTTCGCACTTGTGTTAGTGTTGAAAAACCACTATTTGCACTTGTGTTGGTGCAGGAAACCACTTTTGCACTTGTATTAGTGTGGAAAAAACACTTTTTGCACTTGTGATAGTGTTGAAAAACCACTTTTCGCACTTGTGTTAGTGTTGAAAAACCACTTTTCGCACTTGTGTTGGTGCAGGAAACCACTTTTGCACTTGTATTAGTGTGGAAAAACCACTTTTCACACTTCTGTTAGTGTTGAAAAACCACTTTTCGCACTTGTGTTAGTGTTGAAAAACCACTTTTCGCACTTGTGTTGGTGCAGGAAACCACTTTTGCACTTGTATTAGTGTGGAAAAACCACTTTTCGCACTTATGTTCGTGTTGAAAAACCACTTTTCGCACTTGTGTTAGTGTTGAAAAACCACTTTTCGCACTTGTGTTAGTGTTGAAAAACCACTTTTCGCACTTGTGTTGGTGCAGGAAACCACTTTTGCACTTGTATTAGTGTGGAAAAACCACTTTTCGCACTTGTGTTAGTGTTGAAAAACCACTTTTCGCAGTTGTATTAGTGTGGAAAAAACACTTTTTGCACTTGTGATAGTGTTGAAAAACCACTTTTCGCACTTGTGTTAGTGTTGAAAAACCACTTTTCGCACTTGTGTTAGTGTTGAAAAACCACTTTTCGCACTTGTGTTGGTGTTGAAAAACCACTTTTCGCACTTGTGTTAGTGTTGAAAAACCACTTTTCGCACTTGTGTTAGTGTTGAAAAACCACTTTTTGCACTTGTGTTGGTGCAGGAAACCACTTTTGCACTTGTATTAGTGTGGAAAAAACACTTTTTGCACTTGTTATAGTGTTGAAAAACCACTTTTCGCACTTGTGTTAGTGTTGAAAAACCACTTTTCGCACTTGTGTTGGTGCAGGAAACCACTTTTGCACTTGTATTAGTGTGGAAAAACCACTTTTCGCACTTGTATTAGTGTTGAAAAACCACTTTTCGCACTTGTGTTGGTGCAGGAAACCACTTTTGCACTTGTATTAGTGTGGAAAAACCACTTTTCGCACTTATGTTCGTGTTGAAAAACCACTTTTCGCACTTGTGTTAGTGTTGAAAAACCACTTTTCGCACTTGTGTTGGTGCAGTTAACCACATTTGCACTTGTATTAGTGTGGAAAACCACTTTTCACACTTGTGTTAGTGTTGAAAAACCACTTTTCGCACTTGTATTAGTGTGGAAAAAACACTTTTTGCACTTGTGATAGTGTTGAAAAACCACTTTTCGCACTTGTGTTGGTGCAGGAAACCACTTTTGCACTTGTATTAGTGTGGAAAAACCACTTTTCGCACTTGTGTTAGTGTTGAAAAACCACTTTTCGCACTTGTGTTAGTGTTGAAAAACCACTTTTCGCACTTGTGTTGGTGCAGGAAACCACTTTTGCACTTGCATTAGTGTGGAAAAAACACTTTTTGCACTTGTGATAGTGTTGAATAACCACTTTTCGCACTTGTGTTAGTGTTGAAAAACCACTTTTCGCAATTGTGTTGGTGCAGGAAACCACTTTTGCACTTGTATTAGTGTGGAAAAAACACTTTTTGCACTTGTGATAGTGTTGAAAAACCACTTTTTGCACTTGTGTTAGTGTTGAAAAACCACTTTTCGCACTTGTGTTGGTGCAGGAAACCACTTTTGCACTTGTATTAGTGTGGAAAAACCACTTTTCGCACTTGTGTTCGTGTTGAAAAACCACTTTTCGCACTTGTGTTAGTGTTGAAAAACCACTTTTCGCACTTGTGTTTGTGCAGGAAACCACTTTTGCACTTGTATTAGTGTGGAAAAACCACTTTTCGCACTTATGTTAGTGTTGAAAAACCACTTTTCGCACTTGTGTTAGTGTTGAAAAACCACTTTTCGCACTTGTGTTGGTGCAGGAAACCACTTTTGCACTTGTATTAGTGTGGAAAAACCACTTTTCGCACTTGTGTTAGTGTTGAAAAAACACTTCGCACTTCTGTTAGTGTTGAAAAACCACTTTTCGCGCTTGTGTTGGTGTAGGAAACCACTTTTGCACTTGTATTAGTGTGGAAAAACCACTTTTCGCACTTGTGTTAGTGTTGAAAAACCACTTTTCGCACTTGTATTAGTGTGGAAAAACCACTTTTCGCACTTGTGTTGGTGTAGGAAACCACTTTTGCACTTGTATTAGTGTGGAAAAACCACTTTTCGCACTTGTGTTAGTGTTGAAAAACCACTTTTCGCGCTTGTGTTAGTGTTGAAAAACCACTTTTCGCACTTGTGTTGGTGCAGGAAACCACTTTTGCACTTGCATTAGTGTGGAAAAAACATTTTTTGCACTTGTGATAGTGTTGAATAACCACTTTTCGCACTTGTGTTAGTGTTGAAAAACCACTATTTGCACTTGTGTTGGTGCAGGAAACCACTTTTGCACTTGTATTAGTGTGGAAAAAACACTTTTTGCACTTGTGATAGTGTTGAAAAACCACTTTTCGCACTTGTGTTAGTGTTGAAAAACCACTTTTCGCACTTGTGTTGGTGCAGGAAACCACTTTTGCACTTGTATTAGTGTGGAAAAACCACTTTTCACACTTCTGTTAGTGTTGAAAAAACACTTTTCGCACTTGTGTTAGTGTTGAAAAACCACTTTTCGCACTTGTGTTGGTGCAGGAAACCACTTTTGCACTTGTATTAGTGTGGAAAAACCACTTTTCGCACTTATGTTCGTGTTGAAAAACCACTTTTCGCACTTGTGTTAGTGTTGAAAAACCACTTTTCGCACTTGTGTTGGTGCAGTTAACCACATTTGCACTTGTATTAGTGTGGAAAACCACTTTTCACACTTGTGTTAGTGTTGAAAAACCACTTTTCGCACTTGTATTAGTGTGGAAAAAACACTTTTTGCACTTGTGATAGTGTTGAAAAACCACTTTTCGCACTTGTGTTGGTGCAGGAAACCACTTTTGCACTTGTATTAGTGTGGAAAAACCACTTTTCGCACTTGTGTTAGTGTTGAAAAACCACTTTTCGCACTTGTGTTAGTGTTGAAAAACCACTTTTCGCACTTGTGTTGGTGCAGGAAACCACTTTTGCACTTGCATTAGTGTGGAAAAAACACTTTTTGCACTTGTGATAGTGTTGAATAACCACTTTTCGCACTTGTGTTAGTGTTGAAAAACCACTTTTCGCAATTGTGTTGGTGCAGGAAACCACTTTTGCACTTGTATTAGTGTGGAAAAAACACTTTTTGCACTTGTGATAGTGTTGAAAAACCACTTTTTGCACTTGTGTTAGTGTTGAAAAACCACTTTTCGCACTTGTGTTGGTGCAGGAAACCACTTTTGCACTTGTATTAGTGTGGAAAAACCACTTTTCGCACTTGTGTTCGTGTTGAAAAACCACTTTTCGCACTTGTGTTAGTGTTGAAAAACCACTTTTCGCACTTGTGTTTGTGCAGGAAACCACTTTTGCACTTGTATTAGTGTGGAAAAAACACTTTTTGCACTTGTGATAGTGTTGAAAAACCACTTTTCGCACTTGTGTTAGTGTTGAAAAACCACTTTTCGCACTTGTGTTGGTGCAGGAAACCACTTTTGCACTTGTATTAGTGTGGAAAAACCACTATTCGCACTTCTGTTATTGTTGAAAAACCACTTTTCGCACTTGTGTTAGTGTTGAAAAACCACTTTTCGCACTTGTGTTGGTGCAGGAAACCACTTTTGCACTTATATTAGTGTTGAAAAACCACTTTTCGCACTTGTATTAGTGTGGAAAAAACACTTTTTGCACTTGTGATAGTGTTGAACCACCACTTTTCGCACTTGTGTTAGTGTTGAAAAACCACTTTTCGCACTTGTGTTGGTGCAGGAAACCACTTTTGCACTTGTATTAGTGTGGAAAAACCACTTTTCGCACTTGTGTTAGTGTTGAAAAACCACTTTTCGCAACTGTGTTGGTGCAGGAAACCACGTTTGCACTTGTATTAGTGTGGAAAAACCACTTTTCGCACTTGTGTTAGTGTTGAAAAACCACTTTTCGCACTTGTATTAGTGTGAAAAAAACACTTTTTGCACTTGTGATAGTGTTGAAAAACCACTTTTCGCACTTGTGTTGGTGCAGGAAACCACTTTTGCACTTGTATTAGTGTGGAAAAACCACTTTTCGCACTTGTGTTAGTGTTGAAAAACCACTTTTCGCACTTGTGTTAGTGTTGAAAAACCACTTTTCGCACTTGTGTTGGTGCAGGAAACCACTTTTGCACTTGTATTAGTGTGGAAAAAAAACTTTTTGCACTTGTGATAGTGTTGAAAAACCACTTTTCGCACTTGTGTTAGTGTTGAAAAACCACTTTTCGCAATTGTGTTGGTGCAGGAAACCACTTTTGCACTTGTATTAGTGTGGAAAAACCACTTTTCGCACTTGTGTTAGTGTTGAAAAACCACTTTTCGCACTTGTCTTGGTGCAGGAAACCACTTTTGCACTTGTATTAGTGTGGAAAAACCACTTTTCGCACTTGTGTTAGTGTTGAAAAACCACTTTTCGCACTTGTATTAGTGTGGAAAAAACACTTTTTGCACTTGTGATAGTGTTGAAAAACCACTTTTCGCACTTGTGTTAGTGTTGAAAAACCACTTTTCGCACTTGTGTTGGTGCAGGAAACAACTTTTGCACTTGTATTAGTGTGGAAAAACCACTTTTCGCACTTGTGTTAGTGTTGAAAAACCACTTTTCGCACTTGTGTTAGTGTTGAAAAACAACTTTTTGCACTTGTGATAGTGTTGAAAAACCACTTTTCGCATTTGTGTTAGTGTTGAAAAACCCCTTTTCGCACTTGTGTTGGTGCAGGAAACCACTTTTGCACTTGTATTAGTGTGGAAAAACCACTTTTCGCACTTGTGTTAGTGTTGAAAAAACACTTCGCACTTCTGTTAGTGTTGAAAAACCACTTTTCGCACTTGTGTTGGAGTAGGAAACCACTTTTGCACTTGTATTAGTGTGGAAAAACCACTTTTCGCACTTGTGTTAGTGTTGAAAAACCACTTTTCGCACTTGTATTAGTGTGGAAAAAACACTTTTTGCACTTGTGTTAGTGTTGAAAAACCACTTTTCGCACTTGTGTTAGTGTTGAAAAACCACTTTTCGCACTTGTGTTGGTGCAGGAAACCACTTTTGCACTTGCATTAGTGTGGAAAAAACATTTTTTGCACTTGTGATAATGTTGAATAACCACTTTTCGCACTTGTGTTAGTGTTGAAAAACCACTTTTTGCACTTGTGTTGGTGCAGGAAACCACTTTTGCACTTGTATTAGTGTGGAAAAAACACTTTTTGCACTTGTGATAGTGTTGAAAAACCACTTTTCGCACTTGTGTTAGTGTTGAAAAACCACTTTTCGCACTTCTGTTGGTGCAGGAAACCACTTTTGCACTTGTATTAGTGTGGAAAAACCACTTTTCGCACTTCTGTTAGTGTTGAAAAACCACTTTTCGCACTTGTGTTAGTGTTGAAAAACCACTTTTCGCATTTGTGTTGGTGCAGGAAACCACTTTTGCACTTGTATTAGTGTGGAAAAACCACTTTTCGCACTTATGTTAGTGTTGAAAAACCACTTTTCGCACTTGTGTTAGTGTTGAAAAACCACTTTTCGCACTTGTGTTGGTGCAGTTAACCACGTTTGCACTTGTATTAGTGTGGAAAACCACTTTTCACACTTGTGTTAGTGTTGAAAAACCACTTTTCGCACTTGTATTAGTGTGGAAAAAACACTTTTTGCACTTGTGATAGTGTTGAAAAACCACTTTTCGCACTTGTGTTGGTGCAGGAAACCACTTTTGCACTTGTATTAGTGTGGAAAAACCACTTTTCGCACTTGTGTTAGTGTTGAAAAAACACTTTTCGCACTTGTGTTAGTGTTGAAAAACCACTTTTCGCACTTGTGTTGGTGCAGGAAACCACTTTTGCACTTGCATTAGTGTGGAAAAAACACTTTTTGCACTTGTGATAGTGTTGAATAACCACTTTTCGCACTTGTGTTAGTGTTGAAAAACCACTTTTCGCAATTGTGTTGGTGCAGGAAACCACTTTTGCACTTGTATTAGTGTGGATAAAACACTTTTTGCACTTGTGATAGTGTTGAAAAACCACTTTTTGCACTTGTGTTAGTGTTGAAAAACCACTTTTCGCACTTGTGTTGGTGCAGGAAACCACTTTTGCACTTGTATTAGTGTGGAAAAACCACTTTTCGCACTTGTGTTAGTGTTGAAAAACCACTTTTCGCACTTGTGTTAGTGTTGAAAGACCACTTTTCGCACTTGTGTTTGTGCAGGAAACCACTTTTGCACTTGTATTAGTGTGGAAAAAACACTTTTTGCACTTGTGATAGTGTTGAAAAACCACTTTTCGCACTTGTGTTAGTGTTGAAAAACCACTTTTCGCACTTGTGTTGGTGCAGGAAACCACGTTTGCACTTGTATTAGTGTGGAAAAACCACTTTTCGCACTTGTGTTAGTGTTGAAAAACCACTTTTCGCACTTGTATTAGTGTGAAAAAAACACTTTTTGCACTTGTGATAGTGTTGAAAAACCACTTTTCGCACTTGTGTTGGTGCAGGAAACCACTTTTGCACTTGTATTAGTGTGGAAAAACCACTTTTCGCACTTGTGTTAGTGTTGAAAAACCACTTTTCGCACTTGTGTTAGTGTTGAAAAACCACTTTTCGCACTTGTGTTGGTGCAGGAAACCACTTTTGCACTTGTATTAGTGTGGAAAAAAAACTTTTTGCACTTGTGATAGTGTTGAAAAACCACTTTTCGCACTTGTGTTAGTGTTGAAAAACCACTTTTCGCAATTGTGTTGGTGCAGGAAACCACTTTTGCACTTGTATTAGTGTGGAAAAACCACTTTTCGCACTTGTGTTAGTGTTGAAAAAACACTTTTCGCACTTGTGTTAGTGTTGAAAAACCACTTTTCGCACTTGTGTTGGTGCAGGAAACCACTTTTGCACTTGTATTAGTGTGGAAAAACCACTTTTCGCACTTGTGTTAGTGTTGAAAAACCACTTTTCGCACTTGTGTTAGTGTTGAAAAACAACTTTTTGCACTTGTGATAGTGTTGAAAAACCACTTTTCGCACTTGTGTTAGTGTTGAAAAACCACTTTTCGCACTTGTATTAGTGTGGAAAAACCACTTTTCGCACTTATGTTAGTGTTGAAAAACCACTTTTCGCACTTGTGTTAGTGTTGAAAAACCACTTTTCGCACTTGTGTTGGTGCAGGAAACCACGTTTGCACTTGTATTAGTGTGGAAAACCACTTTTCGCACTTGTGTTAGTGTTGAAAAACCACTTTTCGCACTTGTATTAGTGTGGAAAAAACACTTTTTGCACTTGTGATAGTGTTGAAAAACCACTTTTCGCACTTGTGTTGGTGCAGGAAACCACTTTTGCACTTGTATTCGTGTGGAAAAACCACTTTTCGCACTTGTGTTAGTGTTGAAAAACCACTTTTCGCACTTGTGTTAGTGTTGAAAAACCACTTTTCGCACTTGTGTTGGTGCAGGAAACCACTTTTGCACTTGTATTAGTGTGGAAAAAAAACTTTTTGCACTTGTGATAGTGTTGAAAAACCACTTTTCGCACTTGTGTTAGTGTTGAAAAACCACTTTTCGCAATTGTGTTGGTGCAGGAAACCACTTTTGCACTTGTATTAGTGTGGAAAAACCACTTTTCGCACTTGTGTTAGTGTTGAAAAACCACTTTTCGCACTTGTGTTAGTGTTGAAAAACCACTTTTCACACTTGTGTTGGTGCAGGAAACCACTTTTGCACTTGTATTAGTGTGGAAAAAGCACTTTTCGCACTTGTGATAGTGTTGAAAAACCACTTTTCGCACTTGTGTTAGTGTTGAAAAACCACTTTTCGCACTTGTGTTGCTGCAGGAAACCACTTTTGCACTTGTATTAGTGTGGAAAAACCACTTTTCGCACTTGTGTTAGTGTTGAAAAACCACTTTTCGCACTTGTATTAGTTTGGAAAAAACACTTTTTGCACTTGTGATAGTGTTGAAGAACCACTTTTCGCACTTGTGTTAGTGTTGAAAAACCACTTTTCGCACTTGTGTTGGTGCAGGAAACAACTTTTGCACTTGTATTAGTGTGGAAAAACCACTTTTCGCACTTGTGTTAGTGTTGAAAAACCACTTTTCGCACTTGTATTAGTGTGGAAAAAACACTTTTTGCACTTGTGATAGTGTTGAAAAACCACTTTTCGCACTTGTGTTAGTGTTGAAAAACCACTTTGCGCACTTGTGTTGGTGCAGGAAACCACTTTTGCACTTGTATTAGTGTGGAAAAACCACTTTTCGCACTTGTGTTAGTGTTGAAAAACCACTTTTCGCACTTGTGTTAGTGTTGAAAAACCACTTTTCGCACTTGTGTTGGTGTAGGAAACCACTTTTGCACTTGTATTAGTGTGGAAAAACCACTTTTCGCACTTGTATTAGTGTGGAAAAAACACTTTTTGCACTTGTGATAGTGTTGAAAAACCACTTTTCGCACTTGTGTTAGTGTTGAAAAACCACTTTTCGCACTTGTGTTAGTGTTGAAAAACCACTTTTCGCACTTGTGTTAGTGTTGAAAAACCACTTTTCCAACTTGTGTTGGTGCAGGAAACCACTTTTGCACTTGCATTAGTGTGGAAAATTCACTTTTTGCACTTGTGATAGTGTTGAATAACCACTTTTCGCACTTGTGTTAGTGTTGAAAAACCACTTTTCGCACTTGTGTTGGTGCAGGAAACCACTTTTGCACTTGTATTAGTGTGGAAAAACCACTTTTCGCACTTGTGTTAGTGTTGAAAAACCACTTTTCGCAGTTGTATTAGTGTGGAAAAAACACTTTTTGCACTTGTGATAGTGTTGAAAAACCACTTTTCGCACTTGTGTTAGTGTTGAAAAACCACTTTTCGCACTTGTGTTAGTGTTGAAAAACCACTTTTCGCACTTGTGTTAGTGTTGAAAAACCACTTTTCGCACTTGTATTAGTGTGGAAAAAACGCTTTTTGCACTTGTGATAGTGTTGAAACACCACTTTTCGCAATTGTGTTGGTGCAGGAAACCACTTTTGCACTTGTATTAGTGTGGCAAAACCACTTTTCGTAATTGTGTTGGTGCAGGAAACCACTTTTGCACTTGTATTAGTGTGGAAAAACCACTTTTCGCACTTGTGTTAGTGTTGAAAAACCACTTTTCGCAGTTGTATTAGTGTGGAAAAAACACTTTTTGCACTTGTGTTAGTGTTGAAAAACCACTTTTCGCACTTGTGTTAGTGTTGAAAAACCACTTTTCGCACTTGTGTTAGTGTTGAAAAACCACTTTTCGCACTTGTGTTAGTGTTGAAAAACCACTTTTCGCACTTGTGTTGGTGCAGGAAACCACTTTTGCACTTGTATTAGTGTGGAAAAAACACTTTTTGCACTTGTGATAGTGTTGAAAAACCACTTTTCGCACTTGTGTTAGTGTTGAAAAACCACTTTTCGCACTTGTGTTGGTACAGGAAACCACTTTTGCACTTGTATTAGTGTGGAAAAACCACTTTTCGCACTTGTTAGTGTTGAAAAACCACTTTTTGCACTTGTGTTAGTGTTGAAAAACCACTTTTCGCACTTGTGTTTGTGCAGGAAACCACTTTTGCACTTGTATTAGTGTGGAAAAAACACTTTTTGCACTGGTGATAGTGTTGAAAAACCACTTTTCGCACTTGTGATAGTGTTGAAAAACCACTTTTCGCATTTGTGTTAGTGTTGAAAAACCACTTTTCGCACTTGTGTTGGTGCAGGAAACCACTTTTGCACTTGTATTAGTGTGGAAAAACCACTTTTCGCACTTGTGTTAGTGTTGAAAAAACACTTTTCGCACTTGTGTTAGTGTTGAAAAACCACTTTTCGCACTTGTGTTGGTGCAGGAAACCACTTTTGCACTTGTATTAGTGTGGAAAAACCACTTTTCGCACTTATGTTAGTGTTGAAAAACCACTTTTCGCACTTGTGTTAGTGTTGAAAAACCACTTTTCGCACTTGTGTTGGTGCAGGAAACCACGTTTGCACTTGTATTAGTGTGGAAAAACCACTTTTCGCACTTGTGTTAGTGTTGAAAAACCACTTTTCGCACTTGTATTAGTGTGGAAAAAACACTTTTTGCACTTGTGATAGTGTTGAAAAACCACTTTTCGCACTTGTGTTGGTGCAGGAAACCACTTTTGCACTTGTATTAGTGTGGAAAAACCACTTTTCGCACTTGTGTTAGTGTTGAAAAACCACTTTTCGCACTTGTGTTAGTGTTGAAAAACCACTTTTCGCACTTGTGTTGGTGCAGGAAACCACTTTTGCACTTGTATTAGTGTGGAAAAAAAACTTTTTGCACTTGTGATAGTGTTGAAAAACCACTTTTCGCACTTGTGTTAGTGTTGAAAAACCACTTTTCGCAATTGTGTTGGTGCAGGAAACCACTTTTGCACTTGTATTAGTGTGGAAAAACCACTTTTCGCACTTGTGTTAGTGTTGAAAAACCACTTTTCACACTTGTGTTGGTGCAGGAAACCACTTTTGCACTTGTATTAGTGTGGAAAAAGCACTTTTCGCACTTGTGATAGTGTTGAAAAACCACTTTTCGCACTTGTGTTAGTGTTGAAAAACCACTTTTCGCACTTGTGTTGCTGCAGGAAACCACTTTTGCACTTGTATTAGTGTGGAAAAAGCACTTTTCGCACTTGTATTAGTTTGGAAAAAACACTTTTTGCACTTGTGATAGTGTTGAAAAACCACTTTTCGCACTTGTGTTAGTGTTGAAAAACCACTTTTCGCACTTGTGTTGGTGCAGGAAACAACTTTTGCACTTGTATTAGTGTGGAAAAACCACTTTTCGCACTTGTGTTAGTGTTGAAAAACCACTTTTCGCACTTGTGTTAGTGTTGAAAAACCACTTTTCGCACTTGTGTTAGTGTTGAAAAACCACTTTTCGCACTTGTGTTAGTGTTGAAAAACCACTTTTCGCACTTGTGTTAGTGTTGAAAAACCACTTTTCGCACTTGTGTTGGTGTAGGAAACCACTTTTGCACTTGTATTAGTGTGGAAAAACCACTTTTCGCACTTGTATTAGTGTGGAAAAAACACTTTTTGCACTTGTGATAGTGTTGAAAAACCACTTTTCGCACTTGTGTTAGTGTTGAAAAACCACTTTTTGCACTTGTCTTAGTGTTGAAAAACCACTTTTCCAACTTGTGTTGGTGCAGGAAACCACTTTTGCACTTGCATTAGTGTGGAAAATTCACTTTTTGCACTTGTGATAGTGTTGAATAACCACTTTTCGCACTTGTGTTAGTGTTGAAAAACCACTTTTCGCACTTGTGTTGGTGCAGGAAACCACTTTTGCACTTGTATTAGTGTGGAAAAACCACTTTTCGCACTTGTGTTAGTGTTGAAAAACCACTTTTCGCAGTTGTATTAGTGTGGAAAAAACACTTTTTGCACTTGTGATAGTGTTGAAAAACCACTTTTCGCACTTGTGTTAGTGTTGAAAAACCACTTTTCGCACTTGTGTTAGTGTTGAAAAACCACTTTTCGCACTTGTGTTAGTGTTGAAAAACCACTTTTCGCACTTGTATTAGTGTGGAAAAAACGCTTTTTGCACTTGTGATAGTGTTGAAACACCACTTTTCACAATTGTGTTGGTGCAGGAAACCACTTTTGCACTTGTATTAGTGTGGCAAAACCACTTTTCGTAATTGTGTTGGTGCAGGAAACCACTTTTGCACTTGTATTAGTGTGGAAAAACCACTTTTCGCACTTGTGTTAGTGTTGAAAAACCACTTTTCGCAGTTGTATTAGTGTGGAAAAAACACTTTTTGCACTTGTGATAGTGTTGAAAAACCACTTTTCGCACTTGTGTTAGTGTTGAAAAACCACTTTTCGCACTTGTGTTAGTGTTGAAAAACCACTTTTCGCACTTGTGTTAGTGTTGAAAAACCACTTTTCGCACTTGTGTTAGTGTTGAAAAACCACTTTTCGCACTTGTGTTGGTGCAGGAAACCACTTTTGCACTTGTATTAGTGTGGAAAAAACACTTTTTGCACTTGTGATAGTGTTGAAAAACCACTTTTCGCACTTGTGTTAGTGTTGAAAAACCACTTTCGCACTTGTGTTGGTACAGGAAACCACTTTTGCACTTGTATTAGTGTGGAAAAACCACTTTTCGCACTTGTTAGTGTTGAAAAACCACTTTTTGCACTTGTGTTAGTGTTGAAAAACCACTTTTCGCACTTGTTTGTGCAGGAAACCACTTTTGCACTTGTATTAGTGTGGAAAAAACACTTTTTGCACTGGTGATAGTGTTGAAAAACCACTTTTCGCACTTGTGATAGTGTTGAAAAACCACTTTTCGCATTTGTGTTAGTGTTGAAAAACCACTTTTCGCACTTGTGTTGGTGCAGGAAACCACTTTTGCACTTGTATTAGTGTGGAAAAACCACTTTTCGCACTTGTGTTAGTGTTGAAAAAACACTTTTCGCACTTGTGTTAGTGTTGAAAAACCACTTTTCGCACTTGTGTTGGTGCAGGAAACCACTTTTGCACTTGTATTAGTGTGGAAAAACCACTTTTCGCACTTATGTTAGTGTTGAAAAACCACTTTTCGCACTTGTGTTAGTGTTGAAAAACCACTTTTCGCACTTGTGTTGGTGCAGGAAACCACGTTTGCACTTGTATTAGTGTGGAAAAAACACTTTTCGCACTTGTGTTAGTGTTGAAAAACCACTTTTCGCACTTGTATTAGTGTGGAAAAAACACTTTTTGCACTTGTGATAGTGTTGAAAAACCACTTTTCGCACTTGTGTTGGTGCAGGAAACCACTTTTGCACTTGTATTAGTGTGGAAAAACCACTTTTCGCACTTGTGTTAGTGTTGAAAAACCACTTTTCGCACTTGTGTTAGTGTTGAAAAACCACTTTTCGCACTTGTGTTGGTGCAGGAAACCACTTTTGCACTTGTATTAGTGTGGAAAAAAAACTTTTTGCACTTGTGATAGTGTTGAAAAACCACTTTTCGCACTTGTGTTAGTGTTGAAAAACCACTTTTCGCAATTGTGTTGGTGCAGGAAACCACTTTTGCACTTGTATTAGTGTGGAAAAACCACTTTTCGCACTTGTGTTAGTGTTGAAAAACCACTTTTCGCACTTGTGTTAGTGTTGAAAAACCACTTTTCACACTTGTGTTGGTGCAGGAAACCACTTTTGCACTTGTATTAGTGTGGAAAAAGCACTTTTCGCACTTGTGATAGTGTTGAAAAACCACTTTTCGCACTTGTGTTAGTGTTGAAAAACCACTTTTCGCACTTGTGTTGCTGCAGGAAACCACTTTTGCACTTGTATTAGTGTGGAAAAAGCACTTTTCGCACTTGTGTTAGTGTTGAAAAACCACTTTTCGCACTTGTATTAGTTTGGAAAAAACACTTTTTGCACTTGTGATAGTGTTGAAAAACCACTTTTCGCACTTGTGTTAGTGTTGAAAAACCACTTTTCGCACTTGTGTTGGTGCAGGAAACAACTTTTGCACTTGTATTAGTGTGGAAAAACCACTTTTCGCACTTGTGTTAGTGTTGAAAAACCACTTTTCGCACTTGTATTAGTGTGGAAAAAACACTTTTTGCACTTGTGATAGTGTTGAAAAACCACTTTTCGCACTTGTGTTAGTGTTGAAAAACCACTTTGCGCACTTGTGTTGGTGCAGGAAACCACTTTTGCACTTGTATTAGTGTGGAAAAACCACTTTTCGCACTTGTGTTAGTGTTGAAAAACCACTTTTCGCAGTTGTATTAGTGTGGAAAAAACACTTTTTGCACTTGTGATAGTGTTGAAAAACCACTTTTCGCACTTGTGTTAGTGTTGAAAAACCACTTTTCGCACTTGTGTTAGTGTTGAAAAACCACTTTTCGCACTTGTGTTAGTGTTGAAAAACCACTTTTCGCACTTGTATTAGTGTGGAAAAAACGCTCTTTGCACTTGTGGTAGTGTTGAAACACCACTTTTCGCAATTGTGTTGGTGCAGGAAACCACTTTTGCACTTGTATTAGTGTGGCAAAACCACTTTTCGTAATTGTGTTGGTGCAGGAAACCACTTTTGCACTTGTATTAGTGTGGAAAAACCACTTTTCGCACTTGTGTTAGTGTTGAAAAACCACTTTTCGCAGTTGTATTAGTGTGGAAAAAACACTTTTTGCACTTGTGATAGTGTTGAAAAACCACTTTTCGCACTTGTGTTAGTGTTGAAAAACCACTTTTCGCACTTGTGTTAGTGTTGAAAAACCACTTTTCGCACTTGTGTTAGTGTTGAAAAACCACTTTTCGCACTTGTGTTAGTGTTGAAAAACCACTTTTCGCACTTGTGTTGGTGCAGGAAACCACTTTTGCACTTGTATTAGTGTGGAAAAAACACTTTTTGCACTTGTGATAGTGTTGAAAAACCACTTTTCGCACTTGTGTTAGTGTTGAAAAACCACTTTTCGCACTTGTGTTGGAACAGGAAACCACTTTTGCACTTGTATTAGTGTGGAAAAACCACTTTTCGCACTTGTTAGTGTTGAAAAACCACTTTTTGCACTTGTGTTAGTGTTGAAAAACCACTTTTCGCACTTGTGTTTGTGCAGGAAACCACTTTTGCACTTGTATTAGTGTGGAAAAAACACTTTTTGCACTGGTGATAGTGTTGAAAAACCACTTTTCGCACTTATGTTAGTGTTGAAAAACCACTTTTCGCACTTGTGTTGGGGCAGGAAACCACTTTTGCACTTGTATTAGTGTGGAAAAACCACTTTTCGCACTTGTGTTTGTGTTGAAAAACCACTTTTCGCACTTGTGTTAGTGTTGAAAAACCACTTTTCGCACTTGTGTTGGTGCAGGAAACCACTTTTGCACTTGTATTAGTGTGGAAAAACCACTTTTCGCACTTGTGTTAGTGTTGAAAAACCACTTTTCGCACTTGTGTTAGTGTTGAAAAACCACTTTTCGCACTTGTGTTGGTGCAGGAAACCACTTTTGCACTTGTATTAGTGTGGAAAAAAAACTTTTTGCACTTGTGATAGTGTTGAAAAACCACTTTTCGCACTTGTGTTAGTGTTGAAAAACCACTTTTCGCAATTGTGTTGGTGCAGGAAACCACTTTTGCACTTGTATTAGTGTGGAAAAACCACTTTTCGCACTTGTGTTAGTGTTGAAAAACTACTTTTCGCACTTGTGTTAGTGTTGAAAAACCACTTTTCGCACTTGTGTTGGTGCAGGAAACCACTTTTGCACTTGTATTAGTGTGGAAAAACCACTTTTCGCACTTGTGTTAGTGTTGAAAAACCACTTTTCGCACTTGTATTAGTGTGGAAAAACACTTTTTGCACTTGTGATAGTGTTGAAAAACCACTTTTCGCACTTGTGTTAGTGTTGAAAAACCACTTTTCGCACTTGTGTTGGTGCAGGAAACAACTTTTGCACTTGTATTAGTGTGGAAAAACCACTTTTCGCACTTGTGTTAGTGTTGAAAAACCACTTTTCGCACTTGTGTTAGTGTTGAAAAACCACTTTTTGCACTTGTGATAGTGTTGAAAAACCACTTTTCGCATTTGTGTTAGTGTTGAAAAACCACTTTTCGCACTTGTGTTGGTGCAGGAAACCTCTTTTGCACTTGTATTAGTGTGGAAAAATCACTTTTCGCACATGTGTTAGTGTTGAAAAACCACTTTTCGCACTTGTGTTGGTGGAGGAAACCACTTTTGCACTTGTATTAGTGTGGAAAAACCACTTTTCGCACTTGTGTTAGTGTTGAAAAACCACTTTTCGCACTTGTGTTAGTGTTGAAAAACCACTTTTCGCACTTGTGTTGGTGCAGGAAACCACTTTTGCACTTGTATTAGTGTGGAAAAAGCACTTTTCGCACTTGTGTTAGTGTTGAAAAACCACTTTTCGCACTTGTATTAGTTTGGAAAAAACACTTTTTGCACTTGTGATAGTGTTGAAAAACCACTTTTCGCACTTGTGTTAGTGTTGAAAAACCACTTTTCGCACTTTTGTTGGTGCAGGAAACAACTTTTGCACTTGTATTAGTGTGGAAAAACCACTTTTCGCACTTGAGTTAGTGTTGAAAAACCACTTTTCGCACTTGTATTAGTGTGGAAAAAACACTTTTTGCACTTGTGATAGTGTGAAAAACCACTTTTCGCACTTGTGTTAGTGTTGAAAAACCACTTTTCGCACTTGTGTTGGTGTAGGAAACCACTTTTGCACTTGTATTAGTGTGGAAAAACCACTTTTCGCACTTGTATTAGTGTGGAAAAAACACTTTTTGCACTTGTGATAGTGTTGAAAAACCACTTTTCGCACTTGTGTTATTGTTGAAAAACCACTTTTCGCACTTGTGTTAGTGTTGAAAAACCACTTTTCGCACTTGTGTTGGTGCAGGAAACCACTTTTGCACTTGCATTAGTGTGGAAAATTCACTTTTTGCACTTGTGATAGTGTTGAATAACCACTTTTCGCACTTGTGTTAGTGTTGAATAACCACTTTTCGCACTTGTGTTGGTGCAGGAAACCACTTTTGCACTTGTATTAGTGTGGAAAAAACACTTTTTGCACTTGTGATAGTGTTGAAAAACCACTTTTCACACTTGTGTTAGTGTTGAAAAACCACTTTTCGCACTTGTGTTGGTGCAGGAAACCACTTTTGCACTTGTATTAGTGTGGAAAAAACACTTTTTGCACTTGTGTTAGTGTTGAAAAACCACTTTTCGCACTTGTATTAGTGTGGAAAAAACGCTTTTTGCACTTGTGATAGTGTTGAAACACCACTTTTCGCAATTGTGTTGGTGCAGGAAACCACTTTTGCACTTGTATTAGTGTGGAAAAACCACTTTTCGTAATTGTGTTGGTGCAGGAAACCACTTTTGCACTTGTATTAGTGTGGAAAAACCACTTTTCGCACTTGTGTTAGTGTTGAAAAACCACTTTTCGCACTTGTGTAAGTGTTGAAAAACCACTTTTCGCACTTGTGTTGGGGCAGGAAACCACTTTTGCACTTGTATTAGTGTGGAAAAACCACTTTTCGCACTTGTGTTTGTGTTGAAAAACCACTTTTCGCACTTATGTTAGTGTTGAAAAACCACTTTTCGCACTTGTGTTGGTGCAGGAAACCACTTTTGCACTTGTATTAGTGTGGAAAAACCACTTTTCGCACTTGTGTTAGTGTTGAAAAACCACTTTTCGCACTTGTGTTAGTGTTGAAAAACCACTTTTCGCACTTGTGTTGGTGCAGGAAACCACTTTTGCACTTGTATTAGTGTGGAAAAAAAACTTTTTGCACTTGTGATAGTGTTGAAAAACCACTTTTCGCACTTGTGTTAGTGTTGAAAAACCACTTTTCGCAATTGTGTTGGTGCAGGAAACCACTTTTGCACTTGTATTAGTGTGGAAAAACCACTTTTCGCACTTGTGTTAGTGTTGAAAAACTACTTTTCGCACTTGTGTTAGTGTTGAAAAACCACTTTTCGCACTTGTGTTAGTGTTGAAAAACCACTTTTCGCAATTGTGTTGGTGCAGGAAACCACTTTTGCACTTGTATTAGTGTGGAAAAACCACTTTTCGCACTTGTGTTAGTGTTGAAAAACCACTTTTCGCACTTGTATTAGTGTGGAAAAACACTTTTTGCACTTGTGATAGTGTTGAAAAACCACTTTTCGCACTTGTGTTAGTGTTGAAAAACCACTTTTCGCACTTGTGTTGGTGCAGGAAACAACTTTTGCACTTGTATTAGTGTGGAAAAACCACTTTTCGCACTTGTGTTAGTGTTGAAAAACCACTTTTCGCACTTGTGTTAGTGTTGAAAAACCACTTTTTGCACTTGTGATAGTGTTGAAAAACCACTTTTCGCATTTGTGTTAGTGTTGAAAAACCACTTTTCGCACTTGTGTTGGTGCAGGAAACCACTTTTGCACTTGTATTAGTGTGGAAAAATCACTTTTCGCACATGTGTTAGTGTTGAAAAACCACTTTTCGCACTTGTGTTGGTGTAGGAAACCACTTTTGCACTTGTATTAGTGTGGAAAAACCACTTTTCGCACTTGTGTTAGTGTTGAAAAACCACTTTTCGCACTTGTATTAGTGTGGAAAAAACACTTTTTGCACTTGTGTTAGTGTTGAAAAACCACTTTTCGCACTTGTGTTAGTGTTGAAAAACCACTTTTCGCACTTGTGTTGGTGCAGGAAACCACTTTTGCACTTGCATTAGTGTGGAAAAAACACTTTATGCACTTGTGATAGTGTTGAATAACCACTTTTCGCACTTGTGTTAGTGTTGAAAAACCACTTTTTGCACTTGTGTTGGTGCAGGAAACCACTTTTGCACTTGTATTAGTGTGGAAAAAACACTTTTTGCACTTGTGATAGTGTTGAAAAACCACTTTTCGCACTTGTGTTAGTGTTGAAAAACAACTTTTCGCACTTGTGTTGGTGCAGGAAACCACTTTTGCACTTGTATTAGTGTGGAAAAACCACTTTTCGCACTTGTATTATTGTGGAAAAAACACTTTTTGCACTTGTGATAGTGTTGAAAAACCACTTTTCGCACTTGTGTTGGTGCAGGAAACCACTTTTGCACTTGTATTAGTGTGGAAAAACCACTTTTCGCACTTGTGTTAGTGTTGAAAAACCACTTTTCGCACTTGTGTTAGTGTTGAAAAACCACTTTTCGCACTTGTGTTGGTGCAGGAAACCACTTTTGCACTTGTATTAGTGTGGAAAAAAAACTTTTTGCACTTGTGATAGTGTTGAAAAACCACTTTTCGCACTTGTGTTAGTGTTGAAAAACCACTTTTCGCAATTGTGTTGGTGCAGGAAACCACTTTTGCACTTGTATTAGTGTGGAAAAACCACTTTTCGCACTTGTGTTAGTGTTGAAAAACCACTTTTCGCACTTGTGTTAGTGTTGAAAAACCACTTTTCGCACTTGTGTTGGTGCAGGAAACCACTTTTGCACTTGTATTAGTGTGGAAAAAGCACTTTTCGCACTTGTGTTAGTGTTGAAAAACCACTTTTCGCACTTGTGTTAGTGTTGAAAAACCACTTTTCGCACTTGTGTTGGTGCAGGAAACCACTTTTGCACTTGTATTAGTGTGGAAAAAGCACTTTTCGCACTTGTGTTAGTGTTGAAAAACCACTTTTTGCACTTGTATTAGTTTGGAAAAAACACTTTTTGCACTTGTGATAGTGTTGAAAAACCACTTTTCGCACTTGTGTTAGTGTTGAAAAACCACTTTACGCACTTTTGTTGGTGCAGGAAACAACTTTTGCACTTGTATTAGTGTGGAAAAACCACTTTTCGCACTTGTGTTAGTGTTGAAAAACCACTTTTCGCACTTGTATTAGTGTGGAAAAAACACTTTTTGCACTTGTGATAGTGTGAAAAACCACTTTTCGCACTTGTGTTAGTGTTGAAAAACCACTTTTCGCACTTGTGTTGGTGTAGGAAACCACTTTTGCACTTGTATTAGTGTGGAAAAACCACTTTTCGCACTTGTATTAGTGTGGAAAAAACACTTTTTGCACTTGTGATAGTGTTGAAAAACCACTTTTCGCACTTGTGTTATTGTTGAAAAACCACTTTTCGCACTTGTGTTAGTGTTGAAAAACCACTTTTCGCACTTGTGTTGGTGCAGGAAACCACTTTTGCACTTGCATTAGTGTGGAAAATTCACTTTTTGCACTTGTGATAGTGTTGAATAACCACTTTTCGCACTTGTGTTAGTGTTGAATAACCACTTTTCGCACTTGTGTTGGTGCAGGAAACCACTTTTGCACTTGTATTAGTGGGGAAAAAACACTTTTTGCACTTGTGATAGTGTTGAAAAACCACTTTTCACACTTGTGTTAGTGTTGAAAAACCACTTTTCGCACTTGTGTTGGTGCAGGAAACCACTTTTGCACTTGTATTAGTGTGGAAAAAACACTTTTTGCACTTGTGTTAGTGTTGAAAAACCACTTTTCGCACTTGTATTAGTGTGGAAAAAACGCTTTTTGCACTTGTGATAGTGTTGAAACACCACTTTTCGCAATTGTGTTGGTGCAGGAAACCACTTTTGCACTTGTATTAGTGTGGAAAAACCACTTTTCGTAATTGTGTTGGTGGAGGAAACCACTTTTGCACTTGTATTAGTGTGGAAAAACCACTTTTCGCACTTGTGTTAGTGTTGAAAAACCACTTTTCGCACTTGTGTAAGTGTTGAAAAACCACTTTTCGCACTTGTGTTGGTGCAGGAAACCACTTTTGCACTTGTATTAGTGTGGAAAAACCACTTTTCGCACTTGTGTTAGTGTTGAAAAACCACTTTTCGCAGTTGTATTAGTGTGGAAAAAACACTTTTTGCACTTGTGATAGTGTTGAACAACCACTTTTCGCACTTGTGTTAGTGTTGAAAAACCACTTTTCGCACTTGTGTTAGTGTTGAAAAACCACTTTTCGCACTTGTGTTGGTGCAGGAAACCACTTTTGCACTTGTATTAGTGTGGAAAAAACACTTTTTGCACTTGTGATAGTGTTGAAAAACCACTTTTCGCACTTGTGTTAGTGTTGAAAAACCACTTTTCGCACTTGTGTTGGTGCAGGAAACCACTTTTGCACTTGTATTAGTGTGGAAAAAACACTTTTTGCACTTGTGATAGTGTTGAAAAACCACTTTTCGCACTTGTGTTAGTGTTGAAAAACAACTTTTCGCACTTGTGTTGGTGCAGGAAACCACTTTTGCACTTGTATTAGTGTGGAAAAACCACTTTTCGCACTTGTATTATTGTGGAAAAAACACTTTTTGCACTTGTGATAGTGTTGAAAAACCACTTTTCGCACTTGTGTTGGTGCAGGAAACCACTTTTGCACTTGTATTAGTGTGGAAAAACCACTTTTCGCACTTGTGTTAGTGTTGAAAAACCACTTTTCGCACTTGTGTTGGTGCAGGAAACCACTTTTGCACTTGTATTAGTGTGGAAAAACCACTTTTCGCACTTGTGTTAGTGTTGAAAAACCACTTTTCGCACTTGTGTTAGTGTTGAAAAACCACTTTTCGCACTTGTGTTGGTGCAGGAAACCACTTTTGCACTTGTATTAGTGTGGAAAAAGCACTTTTCGCACTTGTGTTAGTGTTGAAAAACCACTTTTCGCACTTGTGTTAGTGTTGAAAAACCACTTTTCGCACTTGTGTTGGTGCAGGAAACCACTTTTGCACTTGTATTAGTGTGGAAAAAGCACTTTTTGCACTTGTGTTAGTGTTGAAAAACCACTTTTCGCACTTGTATTAGTTTGGAAAAAACACTTTTTGCACTTGTGATAGTGTTGAAAAACCACTTTTCGCACTTGTGTTAGTGTTAAAAAACCACTTTTCGCACTTTTGTTGGTGCAGGAAACAACTTTTGCACTTGTATTAGTGTGGAAAAACCACTTTTCGCACTTGTGTTAGTGTTGAAAAACCACTTTTGCACTTGTATTAGTGTGGAAAAAACACTTTTTGCACTTGTGATAGTGTTGAAAAACCACTTTTCGCACTTGTGTTAGTGTTGAAAAACAACTTTTCGCGCTTGTGTTGGTGCAGGAAACCACTTTTGCACTTGTATTAGTGTGGAAAAACCACTTTTCGCACTTGTATTATTGTGGAAAAAACACTTTTTGCACTTGTGATAGTGTTGAAAAACCACTTTTCGCACTTGTGTTGGTGCAGGAAACCACTTTTGCACTTGTATTAGTGTGGAAAAACCACTTTTCGCACTTGTGTTAGTGTTGAAAAACCACTTTTCGCACTTGTGTTAGTGTTGAAAAACCACTTCGCACTTGTGTTGGTGCAGGAAACCACTTTTGCACTTGTATTAGTGTGGAAAAAAAACTTTTTGCACTTGTGATAGTGTTGAAAAACCACTTTTCGCACTTGTGTTAGTGTTGAAAAACCACTTTTCGCAATTGTGTTGGTGCAGGAAACCACTTTTGCACTTGTATTAGTGTGGAAAAACCACTTTTCGCACTTGTGTTAGTGTTGAAAAACCACTTTTCGCACTTGTGTTAGTGTTGAAAAACCACTTTTCGCACTTGTGTTGGTGCAGGAAACCACTTTTGCACTTGTATTAGTGTGGAAAAAGCACTTTTCGCACTTGTGTTAGTGTTGAAAAACCACTTTTCGCACTTGTGTTAGTGTTGAAAAACCACTTTTCGCACTTGTGTTGGTGCAGGAAACCACTTTTGCACTTGTATTAGTGTGGAAAAAGAACTTTTCGCACTTGTGTTAGTGTTGAAAAACCACTTTTCGCACTTGTATTAGTTTGGAAAAAACACTTTTTGCACTTGTGATAGTGTTGAAAAACCACTTTTCGCACTTGTGTTAGTGTTGAAAAACCACTTTTCGCACTTTTGTTGGTGCAGGAAACAACTTTTGCACTTGTATTAGTGTGGAAAAACCACTTTTCGCACTTGTGTTAGTGTTGAAAAACCACTTTTCGCACTTGTATTAGTGTGGAAAAAACACTTTTTGCACTTGTGATAGTGTGAAAAACCACTTTTCGCACTTGTGTTAGTGTTGAAAAACCACTTTTCGCACTTGTGTTGGTGTAGGAAACCACTTTTGCACTTGTATTAGTGTGGAAAAACCACTTTTCGCACTTGTATTAGTGTGGAAAAAACACTTTTTGCACTTGTGATAGTGTTGAAAAACCACTTTTCGCACTTGTGTTATTGTTGAAAAACCACTTTTCGCACTTGTGTTAGTGTTGAAAAACCACTTTTCGCACTTGTGTTGGTGCAGGAAACCACTTTTGCACTTGCATTAGTGTGGAAAATTCACTTTTTGCACTTGTGATAGTGTTGAATAACCACTTTTCGCACTTGTGTTAGTGTTGAATAACCACTTTTCGCACTTGTGTTGGTGCAGGAAACCACTTTTGCACTTGTATTAGTGTGGAAAAAACACTTTTTGCACTTGTGATAGTGTTGAAAAACCACTTTTCACACTTGTGTTAGTGTTGAAAAACCACTTTTCGCACTTGTGTTGGTGCAGGAAACCACTTTTGCACTTGTATTAGTGTGGAAAAAACACTTTTTGCACTTGTGTTAGTGTTGAAAAACCACTTTTCGCACTTGTATTAGTGTGGAAAAAACGCTTTTTGCACTTGTGATAGTGTTGAAACACCACTTTTCGCAATTGTGTTGGTGCAGGAAACCACTTTTGCACTTGTATTAGTGTGGAAAAACCACTTTTCGTAATTGTGTTGGTGCAGGAAACCACTTTTGCACTTGTATTAGTGTGGAAAAACCACTTTTCGCACTTGTGTTAGTGTTGAAAAACCACTTTTCGCACTTGTGTAAGTGTTGAAAAACCACTTTTCGCACTTGTGTTGGGGCAGGAAACCACTTTTGCACTTGTATTAGTGTGGAAAAACCACTTTTCGCACTTGTGTTTGTGTTGAAAAACCACTTTTCGCACTTATGTTAGTGTTGAAAAACCACTTTTCGCACTTGTGTTGGTGCAGGAAACCACTTTTGCACTTGTATTAGTGTGGAAAAACCACTTTTCGCACTTGTGTTAGTGTTGAAAAACCACTTTTCGCACTTGTGTTAGTGTTGAAAAACCACTTTTCGCACTTGTGTTGGTGCAGGAAACCACTTTTGCACTTGTATTAGTGTGGAAAAAAAACTTTTTGCACTTGTGATAGTGTTGAAAAACCACTTTTCGCACTTGTGTTAGTGTTGAAAAACCACTTTTCGCAATTGTGTTGGTGCAGGAAACCACTTTTGCACTTGTATTAGTGTGGAAAAACCACTTTTCGCACTTGTGTTAGTGTTGAAAAACTACTTTTCGCACTTGTGTTAGTGTTGAAAAACCACTTTTCGCACTTGTGTTAGTGTTGAAAAACCACTTTTCGCAATTGTGTTGGTGCAGGAAACCACTTTTGCACTTGTATTAGTGTGGAAAAACCACTTTTCGCACTTGTGTTAGTGTTGAAAAACCACTTTTCGCACTTGTATTAGTGTGGAAAAACACTTTTTGCACTTGTGATAGTGTTGAAAAACCACTTTTCGCACTTGTGTTAGTGTTGAAAAACCACTTTTCGCACTTGTGTTGGTGCAGGAAACAACTTTTGCACTTGTATTAGTGTGGAAAAACCACTTTTCGCACTTGTGTTAGTGTTGAAAAACCACTTTTCGCACTTGTGTTAGTGTTGAAAAACCACTTTTTGCACTTGTGATAGTGTTGAAAAACCACTTTTCGCATTTGTGTTAGTGTTGAAAAACCACTTTTCGCACTTGTGTTGGTGCAGGAAACCACTTTTGCACTTGTATTAGTGTGGAAAAATCACTTTTCGCACATGTGTTAGTGTTGAAAAACCACTTTTCGCACTTGTGTTGGTGTAGGAAACCACTTTTGCACTTGTATTAGTGTGGAAAAACCACTTTTCGCACTTGTGTTAGTGTTGAAAAACCACTTTTCGCACTTGTATTAGTGTGGAAAAAACACTTTTTGCACTTGTGTTAGTGTTGAAAAACCACTTTTCGCACTTGTGTTAGTGTTGAAAAACCACTTTTCGCACTTGTGTTGGTGCAGGAAACCACTTTTGCACTTGCATTAGTGTGGAAAAAACACTTTATGCACTTGTGATAGTGTTGAATAACCACTTTTCGCACTTGTGTTAGTGTTGAAAAACCACTTTTTGCACTTGTGTTGGTGCAGGAAACCACTTTTGCACTTGTATTAGTGTGGAAAAAACACTTTTTGCACTTGTGATAGTGTTGAAAAACCACTTTTCGCACTTGTGTTAGTGTTGAAAAACAACTTTTCGCACTTGTGTTGGTGCAGGAAACCACTTTTGCACTTGTATTAGTGTGGAAAAACCACTTTTCGCACTTGTATTATTGTGGAAAAAACACTTTTTGCACTTGTGATAGTGTTGAAAAACCACTTTTCGCACTTGTGTTGGTGCAGGAAACCACTTTTGCACTTGTATTAGTGTGGAAAAACCACTTTTCGCACTTGTGTTAGTGTTGAAAAACCACTTTTCGCACTTGTGTTAGTGTTGAAAAACCACTTTTCGCACTTGTGTTGGTGCAGGAAACCACTTTTGCACTTGTATTAGTGTGGAAAAAAAACTTTTTGCACTTGTGATAGTGTTGAAAAACCACTTTTCGCACTTGTGTTAGTGTTGAAAAACCACTTTTCGCAATTGTGTTGGTGCAGGAAACCACTTTTGCACTTGTATTAGTGTGGAAAAACCACTTTTCGCACTTGTGTTAGTGTTGAAAAACCACTTTTCGCACTTGTGTTAGTGTTGAAAAACCACTTTTCGCACTTGTGTTGGTGCAGGAAACCACTTTTGCACTTGTATTAGTGTGGAAAAAGCACTTTTCGCACTTGTGTTAGTGTTGAAAAACCACTTTTCGCACTTGTGTTAGTGTTGAAAAACCACTTTTCGCACTTGTGTTGGTGCAGGAAACCACTTTTGCACTTGTATTAGTGTGGAAAAAGCACTTTTCGCACTTGTGTTAGTGTTGAAAAACCACTTTTCGCACTTGTATTAGTTTGGAAAAAACACTTTTTGCACTTGTGATAGTGTTGAAAAACCACTTTTCGCACTTGTGTTAGTGTTGAAAAACCACTTTACGCACTTTTGTTGGTGCAGGAAACAACTTTTGCACTTGTATTAGTGTGGAAAAACCACTTTTCGCACTTGTGTTAGTGTTGAAAAACCACTTTTCGCACTTGTATTAGTGTGGAAAAAACACTTTTTGCACTTGTGATAGTGTGAAAAACCACTTTTCGCACTTGTGTTAGTGTTGAAAAACCACTTTTCGCACTTGTGTTGGTGTAGGAAACCACTTTTGCACTTGTATTAGTGTGGAAAAACCACTTTTCGCACTTGTATTAGTGTGGAAAAAACACTTTTTGCACTTGTGATAGTGTTGAAAAACCACTTTTCGCACTTGTGTTATTGTTGAAAAACCACTTTTCGCACTTGTGTTAGTGTTGAAAAACCACTTTTCGCACTTGTGTTGGTGCAGGAAACCACTTTTGCACTTGCATTAGTGTGGAAAATTCACTTTTTGCACTTGTGATAGTGTTGAATAACCACTTTTCGCACTTGTGTTAGTGTTGAATAACCACTTTTCGCACTTGTGTTGGTGCAGGAAACCACTTTTGCACTTGTATTAGTGGGGAAAAAACACTTTTTGCACTTGTGATAGTGTTGAAAAACCACTTTTCACACTTGTGTTAGTGTTGAAAAACCACTTTTCGCACTTGTGTTGGTGCAGGAAACCACTTTTGCACTTGTATTAGTGTGGAAAAAACACTTTTTGCACTTGTGTTAGTGTTGAAAAACCACTTTTCGCACTTGTATTAGTGTGGAAAAAACGCTTTTTGCACTTGTGATAGTGTTGAAACACCACTTTTCGCAATTGTGTTGGTGCAGGAAACCACTTTTGCACTTGTATTAGTGTGGAAAAACCACTTTTCGTAATTGTGTTGGTGGAGGAAACCACTTTTGCACTTGTATTAGTGTGGAAAAACCACTTTTCGCACTTGTGTTAGTGTTGAAAAACCACTTTTCGCACTTGTGTAAGTGTTGAAAAACCACTTTTCGCACTTGTGTTGGTGCAGGAAACCACTTTTGCACTTGTATTAGTGTGGAAAAACCACTTTTCGCACTTGTGTTAGTGTTGAAAAACCACTTTTCGCAGTTGTATTAGTGTGGAAAAAACACTTTTTGCACTTGTGATAGTGTTGAACAACCACTTTTCGCACTTGTGTTAGTGTTGAAAAACCACTTTTCGCACTTGTGTTAGTGTTGAAAAACCACTTTTCGCACTTGTGTTGGTGCAGGAAACCACTTTTGCACTTGTATTAGTGTGGAAAAAACACTTTTTGCACTTGTGATAGTGTTGAAAAACCACTTTTCGCACTTGTGTTAGTGTTGAAAAACCACTTTTCGCACTTGTGTTGGTGCAGGAAACCACTTTTGCACTTGTATTAGTGTGGAAAAAACACTTTTTGCACTTGTGATAGTGTTGAAAAACCACTTTTCGCACTTGTGTTAGTGTTGAAAAACAACTTTTCGCACTTGTGTTGGTGCAGGAAACCACTTTTGCACTTGTATTAGTGTGGAAAAACCACTTTTCGCACTTGTATTATTGTGGAAAAAACACTTTTTGCACTTGTGATAGTGTTGAAAAACCACTTTTCGCACTTGTGTTGGTGCAGGAAACCACTTTTGCACTTGTATTAGTGTGGAAAAACCACTTTTCGCACTTGTGTTAGTGTTGAAAAACCACTTTTCGCACTTGTGTTGGTGCAGGAAACCACTTTTGCACTTGTATTAGTGTGGAAAAACCACTTTTCGCACTTGTGTTAGTGTTGAAAAACCACTTTTCGCACTTGTGTTAGTGTTGAAAAACCACTTTTCGCACTTGTGTTGGTGCAGGAAACCACTTTTGCACTTGTATTAGTGTGGAAAAAGCACTTTTCGCACTTGTGTTAGTGTTGAAAAACCACTTTTCGCACTTGTGTTAGTGTTGAAAAACCACTTTTCGCACTTGTGTTGGTGCAGGAAACCACTTTTGCACTTGTATTAGTGTGGAAAAAGCACTTTTTGCACTTGTGTTAGTGTTGAAAAACCACTTTTCGCACTTGTATTAGTTTGGAAAAAACACTTTTTGCACTTGTGATAGTGTTGAAAAACCACTTTTCGCACTTGTGTTAGTGTTAAAAAACCACTTTTCGCACTTTTGTTGGTGCAGGAAACAACTTTTGCACTTGTATTAGTGTGGAAAAACCACTTTTCGCACTTGTGTTAGTGTTGAAAAACCACTTTTGCACTTGTATTAGTGTGGAAAAAACACTTTTTGCACTTGTGATAGTGTTGAAAAACCACTTTTCGCACTTGTGTTAGTGTTGAAAAACAACTTTTCGCGCTTGTGTTGGTGCAGGAAACCACTTTTGCACTTGTATTAGTGTGGAAAAACCACTTTTCGCACTTGTATTATTGTGGAAAAAACACTTTTTGCACTTGTGATAGTGTTGAAAAACCACTTTTCGCACTTGTGTTGGTGCAGGAAACCACTTTTGCACTTGTATTAGTGTGGAAAAACCACTTTTCGCACTTGTGTTAGTGTTGAAAAACCACTTTTCGCACTTGTGTTAGTGTTGAAAAACCACTTCGCACTTGTGTTGGTGCAGGAAACCACTTTTGCACTTGTATTAGTGTGGAAAAAAAACTTTTTGCACTTGTGATAGTGTTGAAAAACCACTTTTCGCACTTGTGTTAGTGTTGAAAAACCACTTTTCGCAATTGTGTTGGTGCAGGAAACCACTTTTGCACTTGTATTAGTGTGGAAAAACCACTTTTCGCACTTGTGTTAGTGTTGAAAAACCACTTTTCGCACTTGTGTTAGTGTTGAAAAACCACTTTTCGCACTTGTGTTGGTGCAGGAAACCACTTTTGCACTTGTATTAGTGTGGAAAAAGCACTTTTCGCACTTGTGTTAGTGTTGAAAAACCACTTTTCGCACTTGTGTTAGTGTTGAAAAACCACTTTTCGCACTTGTGTTGGTGCAGGAAACCACTTTTGCACTTGTATTAGTGTGGAAAAAGAACTTTTCGCACTTGTGTTAGTGTTGAAAAACCACTTTTCGCACTTGTATTAGTTTGGAAAAAACACTTTTTGCACTTGTGATAGTGTTGAAAAACCACTTTTCGCACTTGTGTTAGTGTTGAAAAACCACTTTTCGCACTTTTGTTGGTGCAGGAAACAACTTTTGCACTTGTATTAGTGTGGAAAAACCACTTTTCGCACTTGTGTTAGTGTTGAAAAACCACTTTTCGCACTTGTATTAGTGTGGAAAAAACACTTTTTGCACTTGTGATAGTGTGAAAAACCACTTTTCGCACTTGTGTTAGTGTTGAAAAACCACTTTTCGCACTTGTGTTGGTGTAGGAAACCACTTTTGCACTTGTATTAGTGTGGAAAAACCACTTTTCGCACTTGTATTAGTGTGGAAAAAACACTTTTTGCACTTGTGATAGTGTTGAAAAACCACTTTTCGCACTTGTGTTATTGTTGAAAAACCACTTTTCGCACTTGTGTTAGTGTTGAAAAACCACTTTTCGCACTTGTGTTGGTGCAGGAAACCACTTTTGCACTTGCATTAGTGTGGAAAATTCACTTTTTGCACTTGTGATAGTGTTGAATAACCACTTTTCGCACTTGTGTTAGTGTTGAATAACCACTTTTCGCACTTGTGTTGGTGCAGGAAACCACTTTTGCACTTGTATTAGTGTGGAAAAAACACTTTTTGCACTTGTGATAGTGTTGAAAAACCACTTTTCACACTTGTGTTAGTGTTGAAAAACCACTTTTCGCACTTGTGTTGGTGCAGGAAACCACTTTTGCACTTGTATTAGTGTGGAAAAACCACTTTTCGTAATTGTGTTGGTGCAGGAAACCACTTTTGCACTTGTATTAGTGTGGAAAAAGCACTTTTCGCACTTGTGTTAGTGTTGAAAAACCACTTTTCGCACTTGTGTAAGTGTTGAAAAACCACTTTTCGCACTTGTGTTGGTGCAGGAAACCACTTTTGCACTTGTATTAGTGTGGAAAAACCACTTTTCGCACTTGTGTTAGTGTTGAAAAACCACTTTTCGCAGTTGTATTAGTGTGGAAAAAACACTTTTTGCACTTGTGATAGTGTTGAAAAACCACTTTTCGCACTTGTGTTGGTGTTGAAAAACCACTTTTCGCACTTGTGTTAGTGTTGAAAAACCACTTTTCGCACTTGTGTTGGTGCAGGAAACCACTTTTGCACTTGTATTAGTGTGGAAAAAACACTTTTTGCACTTGTGATAGTGTTGAAAAACCACTTTTCGCACTTGTGTTAGTGTTGAAAAACCACTTTTCGCACTTGTGTTGGTACAGGAAACCACTTTTGCACTTGTATTAGTGTGGAAAAACCACTTTTCGCACTTGTGTTAGTGTTGAAAAACCACTTTTCGCACTTGTGTTAGTGTTGAAAAACCACTTTTCGCACTTGTGTTTGTGCAGGAAACCACTTTTGCACTTGTATTAGTGTGGAAAAAACACTTTTTGCACTGGTGATAGTGTTGAAAAACCACTTTTCGCACTTATGTTAGTGTTGAAAAACCACTTTTCGCACTTGTGTTGGTGCAGGAAACCACTTTTGCACTTGTATTAGTGTGGAAAAACCACTTTTCGCACTTGTGTTAGTGTGGAAAAAACGCTTTTTGCACTTGTGATAGTGTTGAAACACCACTTTTCGCAATTGTGTTGGTGCAGGAAACCACTTTTGCACTTGTATTAGTGTGGAAAAACCACTTTTCGTTATTGTGTTGGTGCAGGAAACCACTTTTGCACTTGTATTAGTGTGGAAAAACCACTTTTCGCACTTGTGTTAGTGTTGAAAAACCACTTTTCGCACTTGTGTTAGTGTTGAAAAACCACTTTTCGCACTTGTGTTGGTGCAGGAAACCACTTTTGCACTTGTATTAGTGTGGAAAAAACACTTTTTGCACTTGTGATAGTGTTGAAAAACCACTTTTCGCACTTGTGTTAGTGTTGAAAAACCACTTTTCGCACTTGTGTTGGTGCAGGAAACCACTTTTGCACTTGTATTAGTGTGGAAAAAACACTTTTTGCACTTGTGTTAGTGTTGAAAAACCACTTTTCGCACTTGTATTAGTGTGGAAAAAACGCTTTTTGCACTTGTGATAGTGTTGAAACACCACTTTTCGCAATTGTGTTGGTGCAGGAAACCACTTTTGCACTTGTATTAGTGTGGAAAAACCACTTTTCGTTATTGTGTTGGTGCAGGAAACCACTTTTGCACTTGTATTAGTGTGGAAAAACCACTTTTCGCACTTGTGTTAGTGTTGAAAAACCACTTTTTGCACTTGTGTTAGTGTTGAAAAACCACTTTTCGCACTTGTGTTGGTGCAGGAAACCACTTTTGCACTTGCATTAGTGTGGAAAACCACTTTTCGCACTTGTGCTAGTGTTGAAAAACCACTTTTCGCAGTTGTATTAGTGTGGAAAAAACACTTTTTGCACTTGTGATAGTGTTGAAAAACCACTTTTCGCACTTGTGTTAGTGTTGAAAAACCACTTTTTGCACTTGTGTTAGTGTTGAAAAACCACTTTTCGCACTTGTGTTAGTGTTGAAAAACCACTTTTCGCACTTGTGTTAGTGTTGAAAAACCACTTTTCGCACTTGTGTTGGTGCAGGAAACCACTTTTGCACTTGTATTAGTGTGGAAAAAAAACTTTTTGCACTTGTGATAGTGTTGAAAAACCACTTTTCGCACTTGTGTTAGTGTTGAAAAACCACTTTTTGCAATTGTGTTGGTGCAGGAAACCACTTTTGCACTTGTATTAGTGTGGAAAAACCACTTTTCGCACTTGTGTTAGTGTTGAAAAACCACTTTTCGCACTTGTGTTAGTGTTGAAAAACCACTTTTCGCACTTGTGTTAGTGTTGAAAAAACTACTTTTCGCACTTGTGTTGGTGCAGTAAACCACTTTTGCACTTGTATTAGTGTGGAAAAAGCACTTTTCGCACTTGTGTTAGTGTTGAAAAACCACTTTTCGCACTTGTGTTAGTGTTGAAAAACCACTTTTCGCACTTGTGTTGGTGCAGGAAACCACTTTTGCACTTGTATTAGTGTGGAAAAAGCACTTTTCGCACTTGTGTTAGTGTTGAAAAACCACTTTTCGCACTTGTATTAGTTTGGAAAAAACACTTTTTGCACTTGTGATAGTGTTGAAAAACCACTTTTCGCACTTGTGTTAGTGTTGAAAAACCACTTTTCGCCCTTTTGTTGGTGCAGGAAACAACTTTTGCACTTGTATTAGTGTGGAAAAACCACTTTTCGCACTTGTGTTAGTGTTGAAAAACCACTTTTCGCACTTGTATTAGTGTGGAAAAAACACTTTTTGCACTTGTGATAGTGTGAAAAACCACTTTTCGCACTTGTGTTAGTGTTGAAAAACCACTTTTCGCACTTGTGTTGGTGTAGGAAACCACTTTTGCACTTGTATTAGTGTGGAAAAACCACTTTTCGCACTTGTATTAGTGTGGAAAAAACACTTTTTGCACTTGTGATAGTGTTGAAAAACCACTTTTCGCACTTGTGTTAGTGTTGAAAAACCACTTTTCGCACTTGTGTTAGTGTTGAAAAACCACTTTTCGCACTTGTGTTGGTGCAGGAAACCACTTTTGCACTTGCATTAGTGTGGAAAATTCACTTTTTGCACTTGTGATAGTGTTGAATAACCACTTTTCGCACTTGTGTTAGTGTTGAATAACCACTTTTCGCACTTGTGTTGGTGCAGGAAACCACTTTTGCACTTGTATTAGTGTGGAAAAAACACTTTTTGCACTTGTGATAGTGTTGAAAAACCACTTTTCACACTTGTATTAGTGTTGAAAAACCACTTTTCGCACTTGTGTTGGTGCAGGAAACCACTTTTGCACTTGTATTAGTGTGGAAAAAACACTTTTTGCACTTGTGTTAGTGTTGAAAAACCACTTTTCGCACTTGTATTAGTGTGGAAAAAACGCTTTTTGCACTTGTGATAGTGTTGAAACACCACTTTTCGCAATTGTGTTGGTGCAGGAAACCACTTTTGCACTTGTATTAGTGTGGAAAAACCACTTTTCGTAATTGTGTTGGTGCAGGAAACCACTGTTGCACTTGTATTAGTGTGGAAAAACCACTTTTCGCACTTGTGTTAGTGTTGAAAAACCACTTTTCGCACTTGTGTAAGTGTTGAAAAACCACTTTTCGCACTTGTGTTGGTGCAGGAAACCACTTTTGCACTTGTATTAGTGTGGAAAAACCACTTTTCGCACTTGTGTTAGTGTTGAAAAACCACTTTTCGCAGTTGTATTAGTGTGGAAAAAACACTTTTTGCACTTGTGATAGTGTTGAAAAACCACTTTTCGCACTTGTGTTAGTGTTGAAAAACCACTTTTCGCACTTGTGTTAGTGTTGAAAAACCACTTTTCGCACTTGTGTTGGTGCAGGAAACCACTTTTGCACTTGTATTAGTGTGGAAAAAACACTTTTTGCACTTGTGATAGTGTTGAAAAACCACTTTTCGCACTTGTGTTAGTGTTGAAAAACCACTTTTCGCACTTGTGTTGGTACAGGAAACCACTTTTGCACTTGTATTAGTGTGGAAAAACCACTTTTCGCACTTGTGTTAGTGTTGAAAAACCACTTTTCGCACTTGTGTTAGTGTTGAAAAACCACTTTTCGCACTTGTGTTTGTGCAGGAAACCACTTTTGCACTTGTATTAGTGTGGAAAAAACACTTTTTGCACTGGTGATAGTGTTGAAAAACCACTTTTCGCACTTATGTTAGTGTTGAAAAACCACTTTTCGCACTTGTGTTGGTGCAGGAAACCACTTTTGCACTTGTATTAGTGTGGAAAAACCACTTTTCGCACTTGTGTTAGTGTGGAAAAAATGCTTTTTGCACTTGTGATAGTGTTGAAACACCACTTTTCGCAATTGTGTTGGTGCAGGAAACCACTTTTGCACTTGTATTAGTGTGGAAAAACCACTTTTCGTTATTGTGTTGGTGCAGGAAACCACTTTTGCACTTGTATTAGTGTGGAAAAACCACTTTTCGCACTTGTGTTAGTGTTGAATAACCACTTTTCGCACTTGTGTTAATGTTGAAAAACCACTTTTCGCACTTGTGTTGGTGCAGGAAACCACTTTTGCACTTGTATTAGTGTGGAAAAAACACTTTTTGCACTTGTGATAGTGTTGAAAAACCACTTTTCGCACTTGTGTTAGTGTTGAAAAACCACTTTTCGCACTTGTGTTGGTGCAGGAAACCACTTTTGCACTTGTATTAGTGTGGAAAAAACACTTTTTGCACTTGTGTTAGTGTTGAAAAACCACTTTTCGCACTTGTATTAGTGTGGAAAAAACGCTTTTTGCACTTGTGATAGTGTTGAAACACCACTTTTCGCAATTGTGTTGGTGCAGGAAACCACTTTTGCACTTGTATTAGTGTGGAAAAACCACTTTTCGTTATTGTGTTGGTGCAGGAAACCACTTTTGCACTTGTATTAGTGTGGAAAAACCACTTTTCGCACTTGTGTTAGTGTTGAAAAACCACTTTTTGCACTTGTGTTAGTGTTGAAAAACCACTTTTCGCACTTGTGTTGGTGCAGGAAACCACTTTTACACTTGCATTAGTGTGGAAAACCACTTTTCGCACTTGTGTTAGTGTTGAAAAACCACTTTTCACAGTTGTATTAGTGTGGAAAAAACACTTTTTGCACTTGTGATAGTGTGGAAAAAACACTTTTTGCACTTGTGATAGTGTTGAAAAACCACTTTTCGCACTTGTGTTAGTGTTGAAAAACCACTTTTCGCACTTGTGTTAGTGTTGAAAAACCACTTTTCGCACTTGTGTTAGTGTTGAAAAACCACTTTTCGCACTTGTGTTAGTGTTGAAAAACCACTTTTCGCACTTGTGTTGGTGCAGGAAACCACTTTTGCACTTGTATTAGTGTGGAAAAAACACTTTTTGCACTTGTGATAGTGTTGAAAAACCACTTTTCGCACTTGTGTTAGTGTTGAAAAACCACTTTTCGCACTTGTGTTGGTACAGGAAACCACTTTTGCACTTGTATTAGTGTGGAAAAACCACTTTTCGCACTTGTGTTAGTGTTGAAAAACCACTTTTCGCACTTGTGTTAGTGTTGAAAAACCACTTTTCGCACTTGTGTTTGTGCAGGAAACCACTTTTGCACTTGTATTAGTGTGGAAAAAACACTTTTTGCACTGGTGGTAGTGTTGAAAAACCACTTTTCGCACTTGTGTTAGTGTTGAAAAACCACTTTTCGCACTTGTGTTGGTACAGGAAACCACTTTTGCACTTGTATTAGTGTGGAAAAACCACTTTTCGCACTTGTGTTAGTGTTGAAAAACCACTTTTCGCACTTGTGTTAGTGTTGAAAAACCACTTTTCGCACTTGTGTTTGTGCAGGAAACCACTTTTGCACTTGTATTAGTGTGGAAAAAACACTTTTTGCACTGGTGGTAGTGTTGAAAAACCACTTTTCGCACTTACGTTAGTGTTGAAAAACCACTTTTCGCACTTGTGTTGGTGCAGGAAACCACTTTTGCACTTGTATTAGTGTGGAAAAACCACTTTTCGCACTTGTGTTAGTGTTGAAAAACGACTTTTCGCACTTGTGTTAGTGTTGAAAAACCACTTTTCGCACTTGTGTTGGTGCAGGAAACCACTTTTGCACTTGTATTAGTGTGGAAAAACCACTTTTCGCACTTGTGTTAGTGTTGAAAAACCACTTTTCGCACTTGTGTTAGTGTTGAAAAACCACTTTTCGCACTTGTGTTGGTGCAGGAAACCACTTTTGCACTTGTATTAGTGTGGAAAAAAAACTTTTTGCACTTGTGATAGTGTTGAAAAACCACTTTTCGCACTTGTGTTAGTGTTGAAAAACCACTTTTCGCAATTGTGTTGGTGCAGGAAACCACTTTTGCACTTGTATTAGTGTGGAAAAACCACTTTTCGCACTTGTGTTAGTGTTGAAAAACCACTTTTCGCACTTGTGTTAGTGTTGAAAAACCACTTTTCGCACTTGTGTTGGTGCAGGAAACCACTTTTGCACTTGTATTAGTGTGGAAAAACCACTTTTCGCACTTGTGTTAGTGTTGAAAAACCACTTTTCGCACTTGTATTAGTGTGGAAAAAACACTTTTTGCACTTGTGATAGTGTTGAAAAACCACTTTTCGCACTTGTGTTAGTGTTGAAAAACCACTTTTCGCACTTGTGTTAGTGTTGAAAAAACACTTTTTGCACTTGTGATAGTGTTGAAAAACCACTTTTCGCATTTGTGTTAGTGTTGAAAAACCACTTTTCGCACTTGTGTTGGTGCAGGAAACCACTTTTGCACTTGTATTAGTGTGGAAAAACCACTTTTCGCACTTGTGTTAGTGTTGAAAAAACACTTTTCGCACTTGTGTTAGTGTTGAAAAACCACTTTTCGCACTTGTGTTGGTGCAGGAAACCACTTTTGCACTTGTATTAGTGTGGAAAAACCACTTTTCGCACTTATGTTAGTGTTGAAAAACCACTTTTCGCACTTGTGTTAGTGTTGAAAAACCACTTTTCGCACTTGTGTTGGTGCAGGAAACCACGTTTGCACTTGTATTAGTGTGGAAAACCACTTTTCGCACTTGTGTTAGTGTTGAAAAACCACTTTTCGCACTTGTATTAGTGTGGAAAAAACACTTTTTGCACTTGTGATAGTGTTGAAAAACCACTTTTCGCACTTGTGTTGGTGCAGGAAACCACTTTTGCACTTGTATTAGTGTGGAAAAACCACTTTTCGCACTTGTGTTAGTGTTGAAAAACCACTTTTCGCACTTGTGTTAGTGTTGAAAAAACACTTTTCGCACTTGTGTTGGTGCAGGAAACCACTTTTGCACTTGTATTAGTGTGGAAAAAAAACTTTTTGCACTTGTGATAGTGTTGAAAAACCACTTTTCGCACTTGTGTTAGTGTTGAAAAACCACTTTTCGCAATTGTGTTGGTGCAGGAAACCACTTTTGCACTTGTATTAGTGTGGAAAAACCACTTTTCGCACTTGTGTTAGTGTTGAAAAACCACTTTTCGCACTTGTGTTAGTGTTGAAAACCCACTTTTCACACTTGTGTTGGTGCAGGAAACCACTTTTGCACTTGTATTAGTGTGGAAAAAGCACTTTTCGCACTTGTGTTAGTGTTGAAAAACCACTTTTCGCACTTGTGTTAGTGTTGAAAAACCACTTTTCGCACTTGTGTTGGTGCAGGAAACCACTTTTGCACTTGTATTAGTGTGGAAAAAGCACTTTTCGCACTTGTGTTAGTGTTGAAAAACCACTTTTCGCACTTGTATTAGTGTGGAAAAAACACTTTTTGCACTTGTGATAGTGTTGAAAAACCACTTTTCGCACTTGTGTTAGTGTTGAAAAACCACTTTGCGCACTTGTGTTGGTGCAGGAAACCACTTTTGCACTTGTATTAGTGTGGAAAAACCACTTTTCGCACTTGTGTTAGTGTTGAAAAACCACTTTTCGCACTTGTGTTAGTGTTGAAAAACCACTTTTCGCACTTGTGTTGGTGTAGGAAACCACTTTTGCACTTGTATTAGTGTGGAAAACCACTTTTCGCACTTGTATTAGTGTGGAAAAAACACTTTTTGCACTTGTGATAGTGTTGAAAAACCACTTTTCGCACTTGTGTTAGTGCTGAAAAACCACTTTTCGCACTTGTGTTAGTGTTGAAAAACCACTTTTCGCACTTGTGTTGGTGCAGGAAACCACTTTTGCACTTGCATTAGTGTGGAAAATTCACTTTTTGCACTTGTGATAGTGTTGAATAACCACTTTTCGCACTTGTGTTAGTGTTGAAAAACCACTTTTCGCACTTGTGTTGGTGCAGGAAACCACTTTTGCACTTGTATTAGTTTGGAAAAAGCACTTTTCGCACTTGTGTTAATGTTGAAAAACCACTTTTCGTACTTGTATTAGTTTGGAAAAAACACTTTTTGCACTTGTGATAGTGTTGAAAAACCACTTTTCGCACTTGTGTTAGTGTTGAAAAACCACTTTTCGCACTTGTGTTAGTGTTGAAAAACCACTTTTCGCACTTGTATTAGTGTGGAAAAAACGCTTTTTGCACTTGTGATAGTGTTGAAACACCACTTTTTGCAATTGTGTTGGTGCAGGAAACCAATTTTGCACTTGTATTAGTGTGGCAAACCACTTTTCGTAATTGTGTTGGTGCAGGAAACCACTTTTGCACTTGTATTAGTGTGGAAAAACCACTTTTCGCACTTGTGTTAGTGTTGAAAAACCACTTTTCGCACTTGTGTTAGTGTTGAAAAACCACTTTTCGCACTTGTGTTGGTGCAGGAAACCACTTTTGCACTTGTATTAGTGTGGAAAAACCACTTTTCGCACTTGTGTTAGTGTTGAAAAACCACTTTTCGCAGTTGTATTAGTGTGGAAAAAACACTTTTTGCACTTGTGATAGTGTTGAAAAACCACTTTTCGCACTTGTGTTAGTGATGAAAAACCACTTTTCGCACATGTGTTAGTGTTGAAAAACCACTTTTCGCACTTGTGTTAGTGTTGAAAAACCACTTTTCGCACTTGTGTTAGTGTTGAAAAACCACTTTTCGCACTTGTGTTGGTGCAGGAAACCACTTTTGCACTTGTATTAGTGTGGAAAAAACACTTTTTGCACTTGTGATAGTGTTGAAAAACCACTTTTCGCACTTGTGTTAGTGTTGAAAAACCACTTTTCGCACTTGTGTTGGTACAGGAAACCACTTTTGCACTTGTATTAGTGTGGAAAAACCACTTTTCGCACTTGTTAGTGTTGAAAAACCACTTTTCGCACTTGTGTTAGTGTTGAAAAACCACTTTTCGCACTTGTGTTTGTGCAGGAAACCACTTTTGCACTTGTATTAGTGTGGAAAAAACACTTTTTGCACTGGTGATAGTGTTGAAAAACCACTTTTCGCACTTATGTTAGTGTTGAAAAACCACTTTTCGCACTTGTGTTGGTGCAGGAAACCACTTTTGCACTTGTATTAGTGTGGAAAACCACTTTTCGCACTTGTGTTAGTGTTGAAAAACCACTTTTCGCACTTGTGTTAGTGTTGAAAAACCACTTTTCGCACTTGTGTTGGTGCAGGAAACCACTTTTGCACTTGTATTAGTGTGGAAAAACGACTTTTCGCACTTGTGTTAGTGTTGAAAAACCACTTTTCGCACTTGTGTTAGTGTTGAAAAACCACTTTTCGCACTTGTGTTGGTGCAGGAAACCACTATTGCACTAGTATTAGTGTGGAAAAAAAACTTTTTGCACTTGTGATAGTGTTGAAAAACCACTTTTCGCACTTGTGTTAGTGTTGAAAAACCACTTTTCGCAATTGTGTTGGTGCAGGAAACCACTTTTGCACTTGTATTAGTGTGGAAAAACCACTTTTTGCACTTGTGTTAGTGTTGAAAAACCACTTTTCGCACTTGTGTTGGTGCAGGAAACCACTTTTGCACTTGTATTAGTGTGGAAAAACCACTTTTCGCACTTGTGTTAGTGTTGAAAAACCACTTTTCGCACTTGTATTAGTGTGGAAAAACACTTTTTGCACTTGTGATAGTGTTGAAAAACCACTTTTCGCACTTGTGTTAGTGTTGAAAAACCACTTTTCGCACTTGTGTTAGTGTCGAAAAACCACTTTTCGCACTTGTGTTGGTGCAGGAAACCACTTTTGCACTTGTATTAGTGTGGAAAAAGCACTTTTCGCACTTGTGTTAGTGTTGAAAAACCACTTTTCGCACTTGTGTTAGTGTTGAAAAACCACTTTTCGCACTTGTGTTGGTGCAGGAAACCACTTTTGCACTTGTATTAGTGTGGAAAAAGCACTTTTCGCACTTGTGTTAGTGTTGAAAAACCACTTTTCGCACTTGTGTTAGTGTTGAAAAACCACTTTTCGCACTTGTGTTGGTGCAGGAAACCACTTTTGCACTTGCATTAGTGTGGAAAAAACACTTTATGCACTTGTGATAGTGTTGAATAACCACTTTTCGCACTTGTGTTAGTGTTGAAAAACCACTTTTTGCACTTGTGTTGGTGCAGGAAACCACTTTTGCACTTGTATTAGTGTGGAAAAACCACTTTTCGCACTTGTGTTAGTGTTGAATAACCACTTTTCGCACTTGTGTTAGTGTTGAAAAACCACTTTTCGCACTTGTGTTGGTGCAGGAAACCACTTTTGCACTTGTATTAGTGTGGAAAAAACATTTTTTGCACTTGTGATAGTGTTGAAAAACCACTTTTCGCACTTGTGTTAGTGTTGAAAAACCACTTTTCGCACTTGTGTTGGTGCAGGAAACCACTTTTGCACTTGTATTAGTGTGGAAAAAACACTTTTTGCACTTGTGTTAGTGTTGAAAAACCACTTTTCGCACTTGTATTAGTGTGGAAAAAACGCTTTTTGCACTTGTGATAGTGTTGAAACACCACTTTTCGCAATTGTGTTGGTGCAGGAAACCACTTTTGCACTTGTATTAGTGTGGAAAAACCACTTTTCGTTATTGTGTTGGTGCAGGAAACCACTTTTGCACTTGTATTAGTGTGGAAAAACCACTTTTCGCACTTGTGTTAGTGTTGAAAAACCACTTTTTGCACTTGTGTTAGTGTTGAAAAACCACTTTTCGCACTTGTGTTGGTGCAGGAAACCACTTTTGCACTTGCATTAGTGTGGAAAACCACTTTTCGCACTTGTGTTAGTGTTGAAAAACCACTTTTCGCAGTTGTATTAGTGTGGAAAAAACACTTTTTGCACTTGTGATAGTGTTGAAAAACCACTTTTCGCACTTGTGTTAGTGTTGAAAAACCACTTTTCGCACTTGTGTTAGTGTTGAAAAACCACTTTTCGCACTTGTGTTAGTGTTGAAAAACCACTTTTCGCACTTGTGTTAGTGTTGAAAAACCACTTTTCGCACTTGTGTTGGTGCAGGAAACCACTTTTGCACTTGTATTAGTGTGGAAAAAACACTTTTTGCACTTGTGATAGTGTTGAAAAACCACTTTTCGCACTTGTGTTAGTGTTGAAAAACCACTTTTCGCACTTGTGTTGGTACAGGAAACCACTTTTGCACTTGTATTAGTGTGGAAAAACTACTTTTCACACTTGTGTTAGTGTTGAAAAACCACTTTTCGCACTTGTGTTAGTGTTGAAAAACCACTTTTTGCACTTGTGTTTGTGCAGGAAACCACTTTTGCACTTGTATTAGTGTGGAAAAAACACTTTTTGCACTGGTGGTAGTGTTGAAAAACCACTTTTCGCACTTACGTTAGTGTTGAAAAACCACTTTTCGCACTTGTGTTGGTGCAGGAAACCACTTTTGCACTTGTATTAGTGTGGAAAAACCACTTTTCGCACTTGTGTTAGTGTTGAAAAACGACTTTTCGCACTTGTGTTAGTGTTGAAAAACCACTTTTCGCACTTGTGTTGGTGCAGGAAACCACTTTTGCACTTGTATTAGTGTGGAAAAACCACTTTTCGCACTTGTGTTAGTGTTGAAAAACCACTTTTCGCACTTGTGTTAGTGTTGAAAAACCACTTTTCGCACTTGTGTTGGTGCAGGAAACCACTTTTGCACTTGTATTAGTGTGGAAAAAAAACTTTTTGCACTTGTGATAGTGTTGAAAAACCACTTTTCGCACTTGTGTTAGTGTTGAAAAACCACTTTTCGCAATTGTGTTGGTGCAGGAAACCACTTTTGCACTTGTATTAGTGTGGAAAAACCACTTTTCGCACTTGTGTTAGTGTTGAAAAACCACTTTTCGCACTTGTGTTAGTGTTGAAAAACCACTTTTCGCACTTGTGTTGGTGCAGGAAACCACTTTTGCACTTGTATTAGTGTGGAAAAACCACTTTTCGCACTTGTGTTAGTGATGAAAAACCACTTTTCGCACATGTGTTAGTGTTGAAAAACCACTTTTCGCACTTGTGTTAGTGTTGAAAAACCACTTTTCGCAGTTGTATTAGTGTGGAAAAAACACTTTTTGCACTTGTGATAGTGTTGAAAAACCACTTTTCGCACTTGTGTTAGTGATGAAAAACCACTTTTCGCACATGTGTTAGTGTTGAAAAACCACTTTTCGCACTTGTGTTAGTGTTGAAAAACCACTTTTCGCACTTGTGTTAGTGTTGAAAAACCACTTTTCGCACTTGTGTTGGTGCAGGAAACCACTTTTGCACTTGTATTAGTGTGGAAAAAACACTTTTTGCACTTGTGATAGTGTTGAAAAACCACTTTTCGCACTTGTGTTAGTGTTGAAAAACCACTTTTCGCACTTGTGTTGGTACAGGAAACCACTTTTGCACTTGTATTAGTGTGGAAAAACCACTTTTCGCACTTGTTAGTGTTGAAAAACCACTTTTCGCACTTGTGTTAGTGTTGAAAAACCACTTTTCGCACTTGTGTTTGTGCAGGAAACCACTTTTGCACTTGTATTAGTGTGGAAAAAACACTTTTTGCACTGGTGATAGTGTTGAAAAACCACTTTTCGCACTTATGTTAGTGTTGAAAAACCACTTTTCGCACTTGTGTTGGTGCAGGAAACCACTTTTGCACTTGTATTAGTGTGGAAAACCACTTTTCGCACTTGTGTTAGTGTTGAAAAACCACTTTTCGCACTTGTGTTAGTGTTGAAAAACCACTTTTCGCACTTGTGTTGGTGCAGGAAACCACTTTTGCACTTGTATTAGTGTGGAAAAACCACTTTTCGCACTTGTGTTAGTGTTGAAAAACCACTTTTCGCACTTGTGTTAGTGTTGAAAAACCACTTTTCGCACTTGTGTTGGTGCAGGAAACCACTATTGCACTAGTATTAGTGTGGAAAAAAAACTTTTTGCACTTGTGATAGTGTTGAAAAACCACTTTTCGCACTTGTGTTAGTGTTGAAAAACCACTTTTCGCAATTGTGTTGGTGCAGGAAACCACTTTTGCACTTGTATTAGTGTGGAAAAACCACTTTTTGCACTTGTGTTAGTGTTGAAAAACCACTTTTCGCACTTGTGTTGGTGCAGGAAACCACTTTTGCACTTGTATTAGTGTGGAAAAACACTTTTCGCACTTGTGTTAGTGTTGAAAAACCACTTTTCGCACTTGTATTAGTGTGGAAAAACACTTTTTGCACTTGTGATAGTGTTGAAAAACCACTTTTCGCACTTGTGTTAGTGTTGAAAAACCACTTTTCGCACTTGTGTTAGTGTTGAAAAACCACTTTTCGCACTTGTGTTGGTGCAGGAAACCACTTTTGCACTTGTATTAGTGTGGAAAAAGCACTTTTCGCACTTGTGTTAGTGTTGAAAAACCACTTTTCGCACTTGTGTTAGTGTTGAAAAACCACTTTTCGCACTTGTGTTGGTGCAGGAAACCACTTTTGCACTTGTATTAGTGTGGAAAAAGCACTTTTCGCACTTGTGTTAGTGTTGAAAAACCACTTTTCGCACTTGTGTTAGTGTTGAAAAACCACTTTTCGCACTTGTGTTGGTGCAGGAAACCACTTTTGCACTTGCATTAGTGTGGAAAAAACACTTTATGCACTTGTGATAGTGTTGAATAACCACTTTTCGCACTTGTGTTAGTGTTGAAAAACCACTTTTTGCACTTGTGTTGGTGCAGGAAACCACTTTTGCACTTGTATTAGTGTGGAAAAACCACTTTTCGCACTTGTGTTAGTGTTGAATAACCACTTTTCGCACTTGTGTTAGTGTTGAAAAACCACTTTTCGCACTTGTGTTGGTGCAGGAAACCACTTTTGCACTTGTATTAGTGTGGAAAAAACATTTTTTGCACTTGTGATAGTGTTGAAAAACCACTTTTCGCACTTGTGTTAGTGTTGAAAAACCACTTTTCGCACTTGTGTTGGTGCAGGAAACCACTTTTGCACTTGTATTAGTGTGGAAAAAACACTTTTTGCACTTGTGTTAGTGTTGAAAAACCACTTTTCGCACTTGTATTAGTGTGGAAAAAACGCTTTTTGCACTTGTGATAGTGTTGAAACACCACTTTTCGCAATTGTGTTGGTGCAGGAAACCACTTTTGCACTTGTATTAGTGTGGAAAAACCACTTTTCGTTATTGTGTTGGTGCAGGAAACCACTTTTGCACTTGTATTAGTGTGGAAAAACCACTTTTCGCACTTGTGTTAGTGTTGAAAAACCACTTTTTGCACTTGTGTTAGTGTTGAAAAACCACTTTTCGCACTTGTGTTGGTGCAGGAAACCACTTTTGCACTTGCATTAGTGTGGAAAACCACTTTTCGCACTTGTGTTAGTGTTGAAAAACCACTTTTCGCAGTTGTATTAGTGTGGAAAAAACACTTTTTGCACTTGTGATAGTGTTGAAAAACCACTTTTTGCACTTGTGTTAGTGTTGAAAAACCACTTTTCGCACTTGTGTTAGTGTTGAAAAACCACTTTTCGCACTTGTGTTAGTGTTGAAAAACCACTTTTCGCACTTGTGTTAGTGTTGAAAAACCACTTTTCGCACTTGTGTTGGTGCAGGAAACCACTTTTGCACTTGTATTAGTGTGGAAAAAACACTTTTTGCACTTGTGATAGTGTTGAAAAACCACTTTTCGCACTTGTGTTAGTGTTGAAAAACCACTTTTCGCACTTGTGTTGGTACAGGAAACCACTTTTGCACTTGTATTAGTGTGGAAAAACCACTTTTCACACTTGTGTTAGTGTTGAAAAACCACTTTTCGCACTTGTGTTAGTGTTGAAAAACCACTTTTTGCACTTGTGTTTGTGCAGGAAACCACTTTTGCACTTGTATTAGTGTGGAAAAAACACTTTTTGCACTGGTGGTAGTGTTGAAAAACCACTTTTCGCACTTACGTTAGTGTTGAAAAACCACTTTTCGCACTTGTGTTGGTGCAGGAAACCACTTTTGCACTTGTATTAGTGTGGAAAAACCACTTTTCGCACTTGTGTTAGTGTTGAAAAACGACTTTTCGCACTTGTGTTAGTGTTGAAAAACCACTTTTCGCACTTGTGTTGGTGCAGGAAACCACTTTTGCACTTGTATTAGTGTGGAAAAACCACTTTTCGCACTTGTGTTAGTGTTGAAAAACCACTTTTCGCACTTGTGTTAGTGTTGAAAAACCACTTTTCGCACTTGTGTTGGTGCAGGAAACCACTTTTGCACTTGTATTAGTGTGGAAAAAAAACTTTTTGCACTTGTGATAGTGTTGAAAAACCATTTTTCGCACTTGTGTTAGTGTTGAAAAACCACTTTTCGCAATTGTGTTGGTGCAGGAAACCACTTTTGCACTTGTATTAGTGTGGAAAAACCACTTTTCGCACTTGTGTTAGTGTTGAAAAACCACTTTTCGCACTTGTGTTAGTGTTGAAAAACCACTTTTCGCACTTGTGTTGGTGCAGGAAACCACTTTTGCACTTGTATTAGTGTGGAAAAACCACTTTTCGCACTTGTGTTAGTGTTGAAAAACCACTTTTCGCACTTGTATTAGTGTGGAAAAAACACTTTTTGCACTTGTGATAGTGTTGAAAACCACTTTTTGCACTTGTGTTAGTGTTGAAAAACCACTTTTCGCACTTGTGTTGGTGCAGGAAACAACTTTTGCACTTGTATTAGTGTGGAAAAACCACTTTTCGCACTTGTGTTAGTGTTGAAAAACCACTTTTCGCACTTGTGTTAGTGTTGAAAAAACACTTTTTGCACTTGTGATAGTGTTGAAAAACCACTTTTCGCATTTGTGTTAGTGTTGAAAAACCACTTTTCGCACTTGTGTTGGTGCAGGAAACCACTTTTGCACTTGTATTAGTGTGGAAAAACCACTTTTCGCACTTGTGTTAGTGTTGAAAAAACACTTTTCGCACTTGTGTTAGTGTTGAAAAACCACTTTTCGCACTGTGTTGGTGCAGGAAACCACTTTTGCACTTGTATTAGTGTGGAAAAACCACTTTTCGCACTTATGTTAGTGTTGAAAAACCACTTTTCGCACTTGTTAGTGTTGAAAAACCACTTTTCGCACTTGTGTTGGTGCAGGAAACCACGTTTGCACTTGTATTAGTGTGGAAAACCACTTTTCGCACTTGTGTTAGTGTTGAAAAACCACTTTTCGCACTTGTATTAGTGTGGAAAAAACACTTTTTGCACTTGTGATAGTGTTGAAAAACCACTTTTCGCACTTGTGTTGGTGCAGGAAACCACTTTTGCACTTGTATTAGTGTGGAAAAACTACTTTTCGCACTTGTGTTAGTGTTGAAAAACCACTTTTCGCACTTGTGTTAGTGTTGAAAAAACACTTTTCGCACTTGTGTTGGTGCAGGAAACCACTTTTGCACTTGTATTAGTGTGGAAAAAAAACTTTTTGCACTTGTGATAGTGTTGAAAAACCACTTTTCGCACTTGTGTTAGTGTTGAAAAACCACTTTTCGCAATTGTGTTGGTGCAGGAAACCACTTTTGCACTTGTATTAGTGTGGAAAAACCACTTTTCGCACCTGTGTTAGTGTTGAAAAACCACTTTTCGCACTTGTGTTAGTGTTGAAAACCCACTTTTCACACTTGTGTTGGTGCAGGAAACCACTTTTGCACTTGTATTAGTGTGGAAAAAGCACTTTTCGCACTTGTGTTAGTGTTGAAAAACCACTTTTCGCACTTGTGTTAGTGTTGAAAAACCACTTTTCGCACTTGTGTTGGTGCAGGAAACCACTTTTGCACTTGTATTAGTGTGGAAAAAGCACTTTTCGCACTTGTGTTAGTGTTGAAAAACCACTTTTTGCACTTGTATTAGTTTGGAAAAAACACTTTTTGCACTTGTGATAGTGTTGAAAAACCACTTTTCGCACTTGTGTTAGTGTTGAAAAACCACTTTTCGCACTTGTGTTGGTGCAGGAAACAACTTTTGCACTTGTTTTAGTGTGGAAAAACCACTTTTCGCACTTGTGTTAGTGTTGAAAAACCACTTTTCGCACTTGTATTAGTGTGGAAAAAACACTTTTTGCACTTGTGATAGTGTTGAAAAACCACTTTTCGCACTTGTGTTAGTGTTGAAAAACCACTTTTCGCACTTGTGTTGGTGCAGGAAACCACTTTTGCACTTGTATTAGTGTGGAAAAAGCACTTTTCGCACTTGTGTTAGTGTTGAAAAACCACTTTTCGCACTTGTATTAGTTTGGAAAAAACACTTTTTGCACTTGTGATAGTGTTGAAAAACCACTTTTCGCACTTGTGTTAGTGTTGAAAAACCACTTTTCGCACTTGTGTTAGTGTTGAAAAACCACTTTTCGCACTTGTGTTAGTGTTGAAAAACCACTTTTCGCACTTGTATTCGTGTGGAAAAAACGCTTTTTGCACTTGTGATAGTGTTGAAACACCACTTTTCGCAATTGTGTTGGTGCAGGAAACCAATTTTGCACTTGTATTAGTGTGGCAAAACCACTTTTCGTAATTGTGTTTGTGCAGGAAACCACTTTTGCACTTGTATTAGTGTGGAAAAACCACTTTTCGCACTTGTGTTAGTGTTGAAAAACCACTTTTCGCACTTGTGTTAGTGTTGAAAAACCACTTTTCGCACTTGTGTTGGTGCAGGAAACCACTTTTGCACTTGTATTAGTGTGGAAAAACCACTTTTCGCACTTGTGTTAGTGTTGAAAAACCACTTTTCGCAGTTGTATTAGTGTGGAAAAAACACTTTTTGCACTTGTGATAGTGTTGAAAAACCACTTTTCGCACTTGTGTTAGTGTTGAAAAACCACTTTTCGCACATGTGTTAGTGTTGAAAAACCACTTTTCGCACTTGTGTTAGTGTTGAAAAACCACTTTTCGCACTTGTGTTGGTGCAGGAAACCACTTTTGCACTTGTATTAGTGTGGAAAAAACACTTTTTGCACTTGTGATAGTGTTGAAAAACCACTTTTCGCACTTGTGTTAGTGTTGAAAAACCACTTTTCGCACTTGTGTTGGTACAGGAAACCACTTTTGCACTTGTATTAGTGTGGAAAAACCACTTTTCGCACTTGTTAGTGTTGAAAAACCACTTTTCGCACTTGTGTTAGTGTTGAAAAACCACTTTTCGCACTTGTGTTTGTGCAGGAAACCACTTTTGCACTTGTATTAGTGTGGAAAAAACACTTTTTGCACTGGTGATAGTGTTGAAAAACCACTTTTCGCACTTATGTTAGTGTTGAAAAACCACTTTTCGCACTTGTGTTGGTGCAGGAAACCACTTTTGCACTTGTATTAGTGTGGAAAAACCACTTTTCGCACTTGTGTTAGTGTTGAAAAACCACTTTTCGCACTTGTGTTAGTGTTGAAAAACCACTTTTCGCACTTGTGTTGGTGCAGGAAACCACTTTTGCACTTGTATTAGTGTGGAAAAACCACTTTTCGCACTTGTGTTAGTGTTGAAAAACCACTTTTCGCACTTGTGTTAGTGTTGAAAAACCACTTTTCGCACTTGTGTTGGTGCAGGAAACCACTATTGCACTTGTATTAGTGTGGAAAAAAAACTTTTTGCACTTGTGATAGTGTTGAAAAACCACTTTTCGCACTTGTGTTAGTGTTGAAAAACCACTTTTCGCAATTGTGTTGGTGCAGGAAACCACTTTTGCACTTGTATTAGTGTGGAAAAACCACTTTTCGCACTTGTGTTAGTGTTGAAAAACCACTTTTCGCACTTGTATTAGTGTGGAAAAACACTTTTTGCACTTGTGATAGTGTTGAAAAACCACTTTTCGCACTTGTGTTAGTGTTGAAAAACCACTTTTCGCACTTGTGTTGGTGCAGGAAACAACTTTTGCACTTGTATTAGTGTGGAAAAACCACTTTTCGCACTTGTGATAGTGTTGAAAAACCACTTTTCGCATTTGTGTTAGTGTTGAAAAACCACTTTTCGCACTTGTGTTGGTGCAGGAAACCACTTTTGCACTTGTATTAGTGTGGAAAAACCACTTTTCGCACATGTGTTAGTGTTGAAAAACCACTTTTCGCACTTGTGTTGGTGTAGGAAACCACTTTTGCACTTGTATTAGTGTGGAAAAACCACTTTTCGCACTTGTGTTAGTGTTGAAAAACCACTTTTCGCACTTGTATTAGTGTTGAAAAACCACTTTTCGCACTTGTGTTAGTGTTGAAAAACCACTTTTCGCACTTGTGTTGGTGCAGGAAACCACTTTTGCACTTGCATTAGTGTGGAAAAAACACTTTATGCACTTGTGATAGTGTTGAATAACCACTTTTCGCACTTGTGTTAGTGTTGAAAAACCACTTTTTGCAGTTGTGTTGGTGCAGGAAACCACTTTTGCACTTGTATTAGTGTGGAAAAAACACTTTTTGCACTTGTGATAGTGTTGAAAAACCACTTTTCGCACTTGTGTTAGTGTTGAAAAACCACTTTTCGCAATTGTGTTGGTGCAGGAAACCACTTTTGCACTTGTATTAGTGTGGAAAAACCACTTTTCGCACTTGTGTTAGTGTTGAAAAACCACTTTTCGCACTTGTGTTAGTGTGGAAAACCCACTTTTCACACTTGTGTTGGTGCAGGAAACCACTTTTGCACTTGTATTAGTGTGGAAAAAGCACTTTTCGCACTTGTGTTAGTGTTGAAAAACCACTTTTCGCACTTGTGTTAGTGTTGAAAAACCACTTTTCGCACTTGTGTTGGTGCAGGAAACCACTTTTGCACTTGTATTAGTGTGGAAAAAGCACTTTTCGCACTTGTGTTAGTGTTGAAAAACCACTTTTTGCACTTGTATTAGTTTGGAAAAAACACTTTTTGCACTTGTGATAGTGTTGAAAAACCACTTTTCGCACTTGTGTTAGTGTTGAAAAACCACTTTTCGCACTTGTGTTGGTGCAGGAAACAACTTTTGCACTTGTATTAGTGTGGAAAAACCACTTTTCGCACTTGTGTTAGTGTTGAAAAACCACTTTTCACACTTGTGTTAGTGTTGAAAAACCACTTTTCGCACTTGTGTTAGTGTTGAAAAACCACTTTTCGCACTTGTGTTGGTGTAGGAAATCACTTTTGCACTTGTATTAGTGTGGAAACCCACTTTTCGCACTTGTATTAGTGTGGAAAAAACACTTATTGCACTTGTGATAGTGTTGAAAAACCACTTTTCGCACTTGTGTTAGTGTTGAAAAACCACTTTTCGCACTTGTGTTAGTGTTGAAAAACCACTTTTCGCACTTGTGTTGGTGCAGGAAACCACTTTTGCACTTGCATTAGTGTGGAAAATTCACTTTTTGCACTTGTGATAGTGTTGAATAACCACTTTTCGCACTTGTGTTAGTGTTGAAAAACCACTTTTCGCACTTGTGTTGGTGCAGGAAACCACTTTTGCACTTGTATTAGTGTGGAAAAAGCACTTTTCGCACTTGTGTTAGTGTTGAAAAACCACTTTTCGCACTTGTATTAGTTTGGAAAAAACACTTTTTGCACTTGTGATAGTGTTGAAAAACCACTTTTCGCACTTGTGTTAGTGTTGAAAAACCACTTTTCGCACTTGTGTTAGTGTTGAAAAACCACTTTTCGCACTTGTGTTAGTGTTGAAAAACCACTTTTCGCACTTGTGTTGGTGTAGGAAACCACTTTTGCACTTGTATTAGTGTGGCAAACCACTTTTCGCACTTGTATTAGTGTGGAAAAAACACTTTTTGCACTTGTGATAGTGTTGAAAAACCACTTTTCGCACTTGTGTTAGTGTTGAAAAACCACTTTTCGCACTTGTGTTAGTGTTGAAAAACCACTTTTCGCACTTGTGTTGGTGCAGGAAACCACTTTTGCACTTGCATTAGTGTGGAAAATTCACTTTTTGCACTTGTGATAGTGTTGAATAACCACTTTTCGCACTTGTGTTAGTGTTGAAAAACCACTTTTCGCACTTGTGTTGGTGCAGGAAACCACTTTTGCACTTGTATTAGTGTGGAAAAAGCACTTTTCGCACTTGTGTTAGTGTTGAAAAACCACTTTTCGCACTTGTATTAGTTTGGAAAAAACACTTTTTGCACTTGTGATAGTGTTGAAAAACCACTTTTCGCACTTGTGTTAGTGTTGAAAAACCACTTTTCGCACTTGTGTTAGTGTTGAAAAACCACTTTTCGCACTTGTGTTAGTGTTGAAAAAGCACTTTTCGCACTTGTATTAGTGTGGAAAAAACGCTTTTTGCACTTGTGATAGTGTTGAAACACCACTTTTCGCAATTGTGTTGGTGCAGGAAACCAATTTTGCACTTGTATTAGTGTGGCAAAACCACTTTTCGTAATTGTGTTGGTGCAGGAAACCACTTTTGCACTTGTATTAGTGTGGAAAAACCACTTTTCGCACTTGTGTTAGTGTTGAAAAACCACTTTTCGCACTTGTGTTAGTGTTGAAAAACCACTTTTCGCACTTGTGTTGGTGCAGGAAACCACTTTTGCACTTGTATTAGTGTGGCAAAACCACTTTTCGCACTTGTGTTAGTGTTGAAAAACCACTTTTCGCAGTTGTATTAGTGTGGAAAAAACACTTTTTGCACTTGTGATAGTGTTGAAAAACCACTTTTCGCACTTGTGTTAGTGTTGAAAAACCACTTTTCGCACTTGTGTTAGTGTTGAAAAACCACTTTTTGCACTTGTGTTAGTGTTGAAAAACCACTTTTCGCACTTGTGTTAGTGTTGAAAAACCACTTTTCGCACTTGTGTTGGTGCAGGAAACCACTTTTGCACTTGTATTAGTGTGGAAAAACCACCTTTCGCACTTGTTAGTGTTGAAAAACCACTTTTCGCACTTGTGTTAGTGTTGAAAAACCACTTTTCGCACTTGTGTTTGTGCAGGAAACCACTTTTGCACTTGTATTAGTGTGGAAAAAACACTTTTTGCACTGGTGATAGTGTTGAAAAACCACTTTTCGCACTTATGTTAGTGTTGAAAAACCACTTTTTGCACTTGTGTTGGTGCAGGAAACCACTTTTGCACTTGTATTAGTGTGGAAAAACCACTTTTCGCACTTGTGTTAGTGTTGAAAAACCACTTTTCGCACTTGTGTTAGTGTTGAAAAACCACTTTTCGCACTTGTGTTGGTGCAGGAAACCACTTTTGCACTTGTATTAGTGTGGAAAAACCACTTTTCGCACTTGTGTTAGTGTTGAAAAACCACTTTTCGCACTTGTGTTAGTGTTGAAAAACCACTTTTCGCACTTGTGTTGGTGCAGGAAACCACTATTGCACTTGTATTAGTGTGGGAAAAAAACTTTTTGCACTTGTGATAGTGTTGAAAAACCACTTTTCGCACTTGTGTTAGTGTTGAAAAACCACTTTTCGCAATTGTGTTGGTGCAGGAAACCACTTTTGCACTTGTATTAGTGTGGAAAAACCACTTTTCGCACTTGTGTTAGTGTTGAAAAACCACTTTTCGCACTTGTGTTAGTGTTGAAAAACCACTTTTCGCACTTGTGTTGGTGCAGGAAACCACTTTTGCACTTGTATTAGTGTGGAAAAACCACTTTTCGCACTTGTGTTAGTATTGAAAAACCACTTTTCGCACTTGTATTAGTGTGGAAAAACACTTTTTGCACTTGTGATAGTGTTGAAAAACCACTTTTCGCACTTGTGTTAGTGTTGAAAAACCACTTTTCGCACTTGTGTTGGTGCAGGAAACAACTTTTGCACTTGTATTAGTGTGGAAAAACCACTTTTCGCACTTGTGATAGTGTTGAAAAACCACTTTTCGCATTTGTGTTAGTGTTGAAAAACCACTTTTCGCACTTGTGTTGGTGCAGGAAACCACTTTTGCACTTGTATTAGTGTGGAAAAACCACTTTTCGCACATGTGTTAGTGTTGAAAAACCACTTTTCGCACTTGTGTTGGTGTAGGAAACCACTTTTGCACTTGTATTAGTGTGGAAAAACCACTTTTCGCACTTGTGTTAGTGTTGAAAAACCACTTTTCGCACTTGTATTAGTGTGGAAAAACACTTTTTGCACTTGTGTTAGTGTTGAAAAACCACTTTTCGCACTTGTGTTAGTGTTTAAAAACCACTTTTCGCACTTGTGTTGGTGCAGGAAACCACTTTTGCACTTGCATTAGTGTGGAAAAAACACTTTATGCACTTGTGATAGTGTTGAATAACCACTTTTCGCACTTGTGTTAGTGTTGAAAAACCACTTTTTGCACTTGTGTTGGTGCAGGAAACCACTTTTGCACTTGTATTAGTGTGGAAAAACCACTTTTCGCACTTGTGTTAGTGTTGAATAACCACTTTTCGCACTTGTGTTAGTGTTGAAAAACCACTTTTCGCACTTGTGTTGGTGCAGGAAACCACTTTTGCACTTGTATTAGTGTGGAAAAAACATTTTTTGCACTTGTGATAGTGTTGAAAAACCACTTTTCGCACTTGTGTTAGTGTTGAAAAACCACTTTTCGCACTTGTGTTGGTGCAGGAAACCACTTTTGCACTTGTATTAGTGTGGAAAAAACACTTTTTGCACTTGTGTTAGTGTTGAAAAACCACTTTTCGCACTTGTATTAGTGTGGAAAAAACGCTTTTTGCACTTGTGATAGTGTTGAAACACCACTTTTCGCAATTGTGTTGGTGCAGGAAACCACTTTTGCACTTGTATTAGTGTGGAAAAACCACTTTTCGTTATTGTGTTGGTGCAGGAAACCACTTTTGCACTTGTATTAGTGTGGAAAAACCACTTTTCGCACTTGTGTTAGTGTTGAAAAACCACTTTTTGCACTTGTGTTAGTGTTGAAAAACCACTTTTCGCACTTGTGTTGGTGCAGGAAACCACTTTTGCACTTGCATTAGTGTGGAAAACCACTTTTCGCACTTGTGTTAGTGTTGAAAAACCACTTTTCGCAGTTGTATTAGTGTGGAAAAAACACTTTTTGCACTTGTGATAGTGTTGAAAAACCACTTTTCGCACTTGTGTTAGTGTTGAAAAACCACTTTTCGCACTTGTGTTAGTGTTGAAAAACCACTTTTCGCACTTGTGTTAGTGTTGAAAAACCACTTTTCGCACTTGTGTTAGTGTTGAAAAACCACTTTTCGCACTTGTGTTGGTGCAGGAAACCACTTTTGCACTTGTATTAGTGTGGAAAAAACACTTTTTGCACTTGTGATAGTGTTGAAAAACCACTTTTCGCACTTGTGTTAGTGTTGAAAAACCACTTTTCGCACTTGTGTTGGTACAGGAAACCACTTTTGCACTTGTATTAGTGTGGAAAAACCACTTTTCGCACTTGTGTTAGTGTTGAAAAACCACTTTTCGCACTTGTGTTAGTGTTGAAAAACCACTTTTTGCACTTGTGTTTGTGCAGGAAACCACTTTTGCACTTGTATTAGTGTGGAAAAAACACTTTTTGCACTGGTGGTAGTGTTGAAAAACCACTTTTCGCACTTACGTTAGTGTTGAAAAACCACTTTTCGCACTTGTGTTGGTGCAGGAAACCACTTTTGCACTTGTATTCGTGTGGAAAAACCACTTTTTGCACTTGTGTTAGTGTTGAAAAACGACTTTTCGCACTTGTGTTAGTGTTGAAAAACCACTTTTCGCACTTGTGTTGGTGCAGGAAACCACTTTTGCACTTGTATTAGTGTGGAAAAACCACTTTTCGCACTTGTGTTAGTGTTGAAAAACCACTTTTCGCACTTGTGTTAGTGTTGAAAAACCACTTTTCGCACTTGTGTTGGTGCAGGAAACCACTTTTGCACTTGTATTAGTGTGGAAAAAAAACTTTTTGCACTTGTGATAGTGTTGAAAAACCACTTTTCGCACTTGTGTTAGTGTTGAAAAACCACTTTTCGCAATTGTGTTGGTGCAGGAAACCACTTTTGCACTTGTATTAGTGTGGAAAAACCACTTTTCGCACTTGTGTTAGTGTTGAAAAACCACTTTTCGCACTTGTGTTAGTGTTGAAAAACCACTTTTCGCACTTGTGTTGGTGCAGGAAACCACTTTTGCACTTGTATTAGTGTGGAAAAACCACTTTTCGCACTTGTGTTAGTGTTGAAAAACCACTTTTCGCACTTGTATTAGTGTGGAAAAAACACTTTTTGCACTTGTGATAGTGTTGAAAACCACTTTTCGCACTTGTGTTAGTGTTGAAAAACCACTTTTCGCACTTGTGTTGGTGCAGGAAACAACTTTTGCACTTGTATTAGTGTGGAAAAACCACTTTTCGCACTTGTGTTAGTGTTGAAAAACCACTTTTCGCACTTGTGTTAGTGTTGAAAAAACACTTTTTGCACTTGTGATAGTGTTGAAAAACCACTTTTCGCATTTGTGTTAGTGTTGAAAAACCACTTTTCGCACTTGTGTTAGTGTTGAAAAACCACTTTTCGCACTTGTGTTGGTACAGGAAACCACTTTTGCACTTGTATTAGTGTGGAAAAACCACTTTTCGCACTTGTGTTAGTGTTGAAAAACCACTTTTCGCACTTGTGTTAGTGTTGAAAAACCACTTTTTGCACTTGTGTTTGTGCAGGAAACCACTTTTGCACTTGTATTAGTGTGGAAAAAACACTTTTTGCACTGGTGGTAGTGTTGAAAAACCACTTTTCGCACTTACGTTAGTGTTGAAAAACCACTTTTCGCACTTGTGTTGGTGCAGGAAACCACTTTTGCACTTGTATTAGTGTGGAAAAACCACTTTTCGCACTTGTGTTAGTGTTGAAAAACGACTTTTCGCACTTGTGTTAGTGTTGAAAAACCACTTTTCGCACTTGTGTTGGTGCAGGAAACCACTTTTGCACTTGTATTAGTGTGGAAAAACCACTTTTCGCACTTGTGTTAGTGTTGAAAAACCACTTTTCGCACTTGTGTTAGTGTTGAAAAACCACTTTTCGCACTTGTGTTGGTGCAGGAAACCACTTTTGCACTTGTATTAGTGTGGGAAAAAAACTTTTTGCACTTGTGATAGTGTTGAAAAACCACTTTTCGCACTTGTGTTAGTGTTGAAAAACCACTTTTCGCAATTGTGTTGGTGCAGGAAACCACTTTTGCACTTGTATTAGTGTGGAAAAACCACTTTTCGCACTTGTGTTAGTGTTGAAAAACCACTTTTCGCACTTGTGTTAGTGTTGAAAAACCACTTTTCGCACTTGTGTTGGTGCAGGAAACCACTTTTGCACTTGTATTAGTGTGGAAAAACCACTTTTCGCACTTGTGTTAGTGTTGAAAAACCACTTTTCGCACTTGTATTAGTGTGGAAAAAACACTTTTTGCACTTGTGATAGTGTTGAAAACCACTTTTCGCACTTGTGTTAGTGTTGAAAAACCACTTTTCGCACTTGTGTTGGTGCAGGAAACAACTTTTGCACTTGTATTAGTGTGGAAAAACCACTTTTCGCACTTGTGTTAGTGTTGAAAAACCACTTTTCGCACTTGTGTTAGTGTTGAAAAAACACTTTTTGCACTTGTGATAGTGTTGAAAAACCACTTTTCGCATTTGTGTTAGTGTTGAAAAACCACTTTTCGCACTTGTGTTGGTGCAGGAAACCACTTTTGCACTTGTATTAGTGTGGAAAAACCACTTTTCGCACTTGTGTTAGTGTTGAAAAAACACTTTTCGCACTTGTGTTAGTGTTGAAAAACCACTTTTCGCACTTGTGTTGGTGCAGGAAACCACGTTTGCACTTGTATTAGTGTGGAAAACCACTTTTCGCACTTGTGTTAGTGTTGAAAAACCACTTTTCGCACTTGTATTAGTGTGGAAAAAACACTTTTTGCACTTGTGATAGTGTTGAAAAACCACTTTTCGCACTTGTGTTGGTGCAGGAAACCACTTTTGCACTTGTATTAGTGTGGAAAAACCACTTTTCGCACTTGTGTTAGTGTTGAAAAACCACTTTTCGCACTTGTGTTAGTGTTGAAAAAACACTTTTCGCACTTGTGTTGGTGCAGGAAACCACTTTTGCACTTGTATTAGTGTGGAAAAAAAACTTTTTGCACTTGTGATAGTGTTGAAAAACCACTTTTCGCACTTGTGTTAGTGTTGAAAAACCACTTTTCGCAATTGTGTTGGTGCAGGAAACCACTTTTGCACTTGTATTAGTGTGGAAAAACCACTTTTCGCACCTGTGTTAGTGTTGAAAAACCACTTTTCGCACTTGTGTTAGTGTTGAAAACCCACTTTTCACACTTGTGTTGGTGCAGGAAACCACTTTTGCACTTGTATTAGTGTGGAAAAAGCACTTTTCGCACTTGTGTTAGTGTTGAAAAACCACTTTTCGCACTTGTGTTAGTGTTGAAAAACCACTTTTCGCACTTGTGTTAGTGTTGAAAAACCACTTTTCGCACTTGTGTTGGTGCAGGAAACCACTTTTGCACTTGTATTAGTGTGGAAAAAGCACTTTTCGCACTTGTGTTAGTGTTGAAAAACCACTTTTTGCACTTGTATTAGTTTGGAAAAAACACTTTTTGCACTTGTGATAGTGTTGAAAAACCACTTTTCGCACTTGTGTTAGTGTTGAAAAACCACTTTTCGCACTTGTGTTGGTGCAGGAAACAACTTTTGCACTTGTTTTAGTGTGGAAAAACCACTTTTCGCACTTGTGTTAGTGTTGAAAAACCACTTTTCGCACTTGTATTAGTGTGGAAAAAACACTTTTTGCACTTGTGATAGTGTTGAAAAACCACTTTTCGCACTTGTGTTAGTGTTGAAAAACCACTTTGCGCACTTGTGTTGGTGCAGGAAACCACTTTTGCACTTGTATTAGTGTGGAAAAAACACTTTTCGCACTTGTGTTAGTGTTGAAAAACCACTTTTCGCACTTGTGTTAGTGTTGAAAAACCACTTTTCGCACTTGTGTTGGTGTAGGAAACCACTTTTGCACTTGTATTAGTGTGGAAAACCACTTTTCGCACTTGTATTAGTGTGGAAAAAACACTTTTTGCACTTGTGATAGTGTTGAAAAACCACTTTTCGCACTTGTGTTAGTGTTGAAAAACCACTTTTCGCACTTGTGTTAGTGTTGAAAAACCACTTTTCGCACTTGTGTTGGTGCAGGAAACCACTTTTGCACTTGCATTAGTGTGGAAAATTCACTTTTTGCACTTGTGATAGTGTTGAATAACCACTTTTCGCACTTGTGTTAGTGTTGAAAAACCACTTTTCGCACTTGTGTTGGTGCAGGAAACCACTTTTGCACTTGTATTAGTGTGGAAAAAGCACTTTTCGCACTTGTGTTAGTGTTGAAAAACCACTTTTCGCACTTGTATTAGTTTGGAAAAAACACTTTTTGCACTTGTGATAGTGTTGAAAAACCACTTTTCGCACTTGTGTTAGTGTTGAAAAACCACTTTTCGCACTTGTGTTAGTGTTGAAAAACCACTTTTCGCACTTGTGTTAGTGTTGAAAAACCACTTTTCGCACTTGTATTAGTGTGGAAAAAACGCTTTTTGCACTTGTGATAGTGTTGAAACACCACTTTTCGCAATTGTGTTGGTGCAGGAAACCAATTTTGCACTTGTATTAGTGTGGCAAAACCACTTTTCGTAATTGTGTTGGTGCAGGAAACCACTTTTGCACTTGTATTAGTGTGGAAAAACCACTTTTCGCACTTGTGTTAGTGTTGAAAAACCACTTTTCGCACTTGTGTTAGTGTTGAAAAACCACTTTTCGCACTTGTGTTAGTGTTGAAAAACCACTTTTCGCACATGTGTTAGTGTTGAAAAACCACTTTTCGCACTTGTGTTAGTGTTGAAAAACCACTTTTCGCACTTGTGTTAGTGTTGAAAAACCACTTTTCGCACTTGTGTTGGTGCAGGAAACCACTTTTGCACTTGTATTAGTGTGGAAAAAACACTTTTTGCACTTGTGATAGTGTTGAAAAACCACTTTTCGCACTTGTGTTAGTGTTGAAAAACCACTTTTCGCACTTGTGTTGGTACAGGAAACCACTTTTGCACTTGTATTAGTGTGGAAAAACCACTTTTCGCACTTGTTAGTGTTGAAAAACCACTTTTCGCACTTGTGTTAGTGTTGAAAAACCACTTTTCGCACTTGCGTTTGTGTTGAAAAACCACTTTTCGCACTTGTGTTGGTGCAGGAAACCACTTTTGCACTTGTATTAGTGTGGAAAAACCACTTTTCGCACTTGTGTTAGTGTTGAAAAACCACTTTTCGCACTTGTGTTAGTGTTGAAAAACCACTTTTCGCACTTGTGTTGGTGCAGGAAACCACTTTTGCACTTGTATTAGTGTGGAAAAACCACTTTTCGCACTTGTGTTAGTGTTGAAAAACCACTTTTCGCACTTGTGTTAGTGTTGAAAAACCACTTTTCGCACTTGTGTTGGTGCAGGAAACCACTATTGCACTTGTATTAGTGTGGAAAAAAAACTTTTTGCACTTGTGATAGTGTTGAAAAACCACTTTTCGCACTTGTGTTAGTGTTGAAAAACCACTTTTCGCAATTGTGTTGGTGCAGGAAACCACTTTTGCACTTGTATTAGTGTGGAAAAACCACTTTTCGCACTTGTGTTAGTGTTGAAAAACCACTTTTTGCACTTGTGTTAGTGTTGAAAAACCACTTTTCGCACTTGTGTTGGTGCAGGAAACCACTTTTGCACTTGTATTAGTGTGGAAAAACCACTTTTCGCACTTGTGTTGGTGCAGGAAACCACTTTTGCACTTGTATTAGTGTGGAAAAACCACTTTTCGCACTTGTGTTAGTGTTGAAAAACCACTTTTCGCACTTGTGTTAGTGTTGAAAAACCACTTTTCGCACTTGTGTTGGTGCAGGAAACCACTTTTGCACTTGTATTAGTGTGGAAAAACCACTTTTCGCACTTGTGTTAGTGTTGAAAAACCACTTTTCGCACTTGTGTTAGTGTTGAAAAACCACTTTTCGCACTTGTGTTGGTGCAGGAAACCACTATTGCACTTGTATTAGTGTGGAAAAAAAACTTTTTGCACTTGTGATAGTGTTGAAAAACCACTTTTCGCACTTGTGTTAGTGTTGAAAAACCACTTTTCGCAATTGTGTTGGTGCAGGAAACCACTTTTGCACTTGTATTAGTGTGGAAAAACCACTTTTCGCACTTGTGTTAGTGTTGAAAAACCACTTTTTGCACTTGTGTTAGTGTTGAAAAACCACTTTTCGCACTTGTGTTGGTGCAGGAAACCACTTTTGCACTTGTATTAGTGTGGAAAAACCACTTTTCGCACTTGTGTTAGTGTTGAAAAACCACTTTTCGCACTTGTATTAGTGTGGAAAAACACTTTTTGCACTTGTGATAGTGTTGAAAAACCACTTTTCGCACTTGTGTTAGTGTTGAAAAACCACTTTTCGCACTTGTGTTGGTGCAGGAAACAACTTTTGCACTTGTATTAGTGTGGAAAAACCACTTTTCGCACTTGTGATAGTGTTGAAAAACCACTTTTCGCATTTGTGTTAGTGTTGAAAAACCACTTTTCGCACTTGTGTTGGTGCAGGAAACCACTTTTGCACTTGTATTAGTGTGGAAAAACCACTTTTCGCACATGTGTTAGTGTTGAAAAACCACTTTTCGCACTTGTGTTGGTGTAGGAAACCACTTTTGCACTTGTATTAGTGTGGAAAAACCACTTTTCGCACTTGTGTTAGTGTTGAAAAACCACTTTTCGCACTTGTATTAGTGTGGAAAAAACACTTTTTGCACTTGTGTTAGTGTTGAAAAACCACTTTTCGCACTTGTGTTAGTGTTGAAAAACCACTTTTCGCACTTGTGTTCGTGCAGGAAACCACTTTTGCACTTGCATTAGTGTGGAAAAAACACTTTATGCACTTGTGATAGTGTTGAATAACCACTTTTCGCACTTGTGTTAGTGTTGAAAAACCACTTTTTGCAGTTGTGTTGGTGCAGGAAACCACTTTTGCACTTGTATTAGTGTGGAAAAAACACTTTTTGCACTTGTGATAGTGTTGAAAAACCACTTTTCGCACTTGTGTTAGTGTTGAAAAACAACTTTTCGCACTTGTGTTGGTGCAGGAAACCACTATTGCACTTGTATTAGTGTGGAAAAAAAACTTTTTGCACTTGTGATAGTGTTGAAAAACCACTTTTCGCACTTGTGTTAGTGTTGAAAAACCACTTTTCGCAATTGTGTTGGTGCAGGAAACCACTTTTGCACTTGTATTAGTGTGGAAAAACCACTTTTCGCACTTTTGTTAGTGTTGAAAAACCACTTTTCGCACTTGTGTTAGTGTGGAAAACCCACTTTTCACACTTGTGTTGGTGCAGGAAACCACTTTTGCACTTGTATTAGTGTGGAAAAAGCACTTTTTGCACTTGTGTTAGTGTTGAAAAACCACTTTTCGCACTTGTGTTAGTGTTGAAAAACCACTTTTCGCACTTGTGTTGGTGCAGGAAACCACTTTTGCACTTGTATTAGTGTGGAAAAAGCACTTTTCGCACTTGTGTTAGTGTTGAAAAACCACTTTTTGCACTTGTATTAGTTTGGAAAAAACACTTTTTGCACTTGTGATAGTGTTGAAAAACCACTTTTCGCACTTGTGTTAGTGTTGAAAAACCACTTTTCGCACTTGTGTTGGTGCAGGAAACAACTTTTGCACTTGTATTAGTGTGGAAAAACCACTTTTCGCACTTGTGTTAGTGTTGAAAAACCACTTTTCGCACTTGTATTAGTGTGGAAAAAACACTTTTTGCACTTGTGATAGTGTTGAAAAACCACTTTTCGCACTTGTGTTAGTGTTGAAAAACCACTTTGCGCACTTGTGTTGGTGCAGGAAACCACTTTTGCACTTGTATTAGTGTGGAAAAACTACTTTTCACACTTGTGTTAGTGTTGAAAAACCACTTTTCGCACTTGTGTTAGTGTTGAAAAACCACTTTTCGCACTTGTGTTGGTGTAGGAAACCACTTTTGCACTTGTATTAGTGTGGAAACCCACTTTTCGCACTTGTATTAGTGTGGAAAAAACACTTATTGCACTTGTGATAGTGTTGAAAAACCACTTTTCGCACTTGTGTTAGTGTTGAAAAACCACTTTTCGCACTTGTGTTAGTGTTGAAAAACCACTTTTCGCACTTGTGTTGGTGCAGGAAACCACTTTTGCACTTGCATTAGTGTGGACAATTCACTTTTTGCACTTGTGATAGTGTTGAATAACCACTTTTCGCACTTGTGTTAGTGTTGAAAAACCACTTTTCGCACTTGTGTTGGTGCAGGAAACCACTTTTGCACTTGTATTAGTGTGGAAAAAGCACTTTTCGCACTTGTGTTAGTGTTGAAAAACCACTTTTCGCACTTGTATTAGTTTGGAAAAAACACTTTTTGCACTTGTGATAGTGTTGAAAAACCACTTTTCGCACTTGTGTTAGTGTTGAAAAACCACTTTTCGCACTTGTGTTAGTGTTGAAAAACCACTTTTCGCACTTGTGTTAGTGTTGAAAAACCACTTTTCGCACTTGTGTTGGTGTAGGAAACCACTTTTGCACTTGTATTAGTGTGGAAAACCACTTTTCGCACTTGTATTAGTGTGGAAAAAACACTTTTTGCACTTGTGATAGTGTTGAAAAACCACTTTTCGCACTTGTGTTAGTGTTGAAAAACCACTTTTCGCACTTGTGTTAGTGTTGAAAAACCACTTTTCGCACTTGTGTTGGTGCAGGAAACCACTTTTGCACTTGCATTAGTGTGGAAAATTCACTTTTTGCACTTGTGATAGTGTTGAATAACCACTTTTCGCACTTGTGTTAGTGTTGAAAAACCACTTTTCGCACTTGTGTTGGTGCAGGAAACCACTTTTGCACTTGTATTAGTGTGGAAAAAGCACTTTTCGCACTTGTGTTAGTGTTGAAAAACCACTTTTCGCACTTGTATTAGTTTGGAAAAAACACTTTTTGCACTTGTGATAGTGTTGAAAAACCACTTTTCGCACTTGTGTTAGTGTTGAAAAACCACTTTTCGCACTTGTGTTAGTGTTGAAAAACCACTTTTCGCACTTGTGTTAGTGTTGAAAAACCACTTTTCGCACTTGTATTAGTGTGGAAAAAACGCTTTTTGCACTTGTGATAGTGTTGAAACACCACTTTTCGCAATTGTGTTGGTGCAGGAAACCAATTTTGCACTTGTATTAGTGTGGCAAAACCACTTTTCGTAATTGTGTTGGTGCAGGAAACCACTTTTGCACTTGTATTAGTGTGGAAAAACCACTTTTCGCACTTGTGTTAGTGTTGAAAAACCACTTTTCGCACTTGTGTTAGTGTTGAAAAACCACTTTTCGCACTTGTGTTGGTGCAGGAAACCACTTTTGCACTTGTATTAGTGTGGCAAAACCACTTTTCGCACTTGTGTTAGTGTTGAAAAACCACTTTTCGCAGTTGTATTAGTGTGGAAAAAACACTTTTTGCACTTGTGATAGTGTTGAAAAACCACTTTTCGCACTTGTGTTAGTGTTGAAAAACCACTTTTCGCACTTGTGTTAGTGTTGAAAAACCACTTTTCGCACTTGTGTTAGTGTTGAAAAACCACTTTTCGCACTTGTGTTAGTGTTGAAAAACCACTTTTCGCACTTGTGTTGGTGCAGGAAACCACTTTTGCACTTGTATTAGTGTGGAAAAAACACTTTTTGCACTTGTGATAGTGTTGAAAAACCACTTTTCGCACTTGTGTTAGTGTTGAAAAACCACTTTTCGCACTTGTGTTGGTACAGGAAACCACTTTTGCACTTGTATTAGTGTGGAAAAACCACTTTTCGCACTTGTTAGTGTTGAAAAACCACTTTTCGCACTTGTGTTAGTGTTGAAAAACCACTTTTCGCACTTGTGTTTGTGCAGGAAACCACTTTTGCACTTGTATTAGTGTGGAAAAAACACTTTTTGCACTGGTGATAGTGTTGAAAAACCACTTTTCGCACTTATGTTAGTGTTGAAAAACCACTTTTTGCACTTGTGTTGGTGCAGGAAACCACTTTTGCACTTGTATTAGTGTGGAAAAACCACTTTTCGCACTTGTGTTAGTGTTGAAAAACCACTTTTCGCACTTGTGTTAGTGTTGAAAAACCACTTTTCGCACTTGTGTTGGTGCAGGAAACCACTTTTGCACTTGTATTAGTGTGGAAAAACCACTTTTCGCACTTGTGTTAGTGTTGAAAAACCACTTTTCGCACTTGTGTTAGTGTTGAAAAACCACTTTTCGCACTTGTGTTGGTGCAGGAAACCACTATTGCACTTGTATTAGTGTGGAAAAAAAACTTTTTGCACTTGTGATAGTGTTGAAAAACCACTTTTCGCACTTGTGTTAGTGTTGAAAAACCACTTTTCGCAATTGTGTTGGTGCAGGAAACCACTTTTGCACTTGTATTAGTGTGGAAAAACCACTTTTCGCACTTGTGTTAGTGTTGAAAAACCACTTTTCGCACTTGTGTTAGTGTTGAAAAACCACTTTTCGCACTTGTGTTGGTGCAGGAAACCACTTTTGCACTTGTATTAGTGTGGAAAAACCACTTTTCGCACTTGTGTTAGTATTGAAAAACCACTTTTCGCACTTGTATTAGTGTGGAAAAACACTTTTTGCACTTGTGATAGTGTTGAAAAACCACTTTTCGCACTTGTGTTAGTGTTGAAAAACCACTTTTCGCACTTGTGTTGGTGCAGGAAACAACTTTTGCACTTGTATTAGTGTGGAAAAACCACTTTTCGCACTTGTGATAGTGTTGAAAAACCACTTTTCGCATTTGTGTTAGTGTTGAAAAACCACTTTTCGCACTTGTGTTGGTGCAGGAAACCACTTTTGCACTTGTATTAGTGTGGAAAAACCACTTTTCGCACATGTGTTAGTGTTGAAAAACCACTTTTCGCACTTGTGTTGGTGCAGGAAACCACTTTTGCACTTGTATTAGTGTGGAAAAACCACTTTTCGCACTTGTGTTAGTGTTGAAAAACCACTTTTCGCACTTGTGTTAGTGTTGAAAAACCACTTTTTGCACTTGTGTTGGTGCAGGAAACCACTTTTGCACTTGTATTAGTGTGGAAAAACCACTTTTCGCACTTGTGTTAGTGTTGAAAAACCACTTTTCGCACTTGTGTTAGTGTTGAAAAACCACTTTTCGCACTTGTGTTGGTGCAGGAAACCACTATTGCACTTGTATTAGTGTGGAAAAAAAACTTTTTGCACTTGTGATAGTGTTGAAAAACCACTTTTCGCACTTGTGTTAGTGTTGAAAAACCACTTTTCGCAATTGTGTTGGTGCAGGAAACCACTTTTGCACTTGTATTAGTGTGGAAAAACCACTTTTCGCACTTGTGTTAGTGTTGAAAAACCACTTTTCGCACTTGTGTTAGTGTTGAAAAACCACTTTTCGCACTTGTGTTGGTGCAGGAAACCACTTTTGCACTTGTATTAGTGTGGAAAAACCACTTTTCGCACTTGTGTTAGTATTGAAAAACCACTTTTCGCACTTGTATTAGTGTGGAAAAACACTTTTTGCACTTGTGATAGTGTTGAAAAACCACTTTTCGCACTTGTGTTAGTGTTGAAAAACCACTTTTCGCACTTGTGTTGGTGCAGGAAACAACTTTTGCACTTGTATTAGTGTGGAAAAACCACTTTTCGCACTTGTGATAGTGTTGAAAAACCACTTTTCGCATTTGTGTTAGTGTTGAAAAACCACTTTTCGCACTTGTGTTGGTGCAGGAAACCACTTTTGCACTTGTATTAGTGTGGAAAAACCACTTTTCGCACATGTGTTAGTGTTGAAAAACCACTTTTCGCACTTGTGTTGGTGTAGGAAACCACTTTTGCACTTGTATTAGTGTGGAAAAACCACTTTTTGCACTTGTGTTAGTGTTGAAAAACCACTTTTCGCACTTGTATTAGTGTGGAAAAACACTTTTTGCACTTGTGTTAGTGTTGAAAAACCACTTTTCGCACTTGTGTTAGTGTTTAAAAACCACTTTTCACACTTGTGTTGGTGCAGGAAACCACTTTTGCACTTGCATTAGTGTGGAAAAAACACTTTATGCACTTGTGATAGGATTGAATAACCACTTTTCGCACTTGTGTTAGTGTTGAAAAACCACTTTTTGCACTTGTGTTGGTGCAGGAAACCACTTTTGCACTTGTATTAGTGTGGAAAAAACACTTTTTGCACTTGTGATAGTGTTGAAAAACCACTTTTCGCACTTGTGTTAGTGTTGAAAAACAACTTTTCGCACTTGTGTTGGTGCAGGAAACCACTATTGCACTTGTATTAGTGTGGAAAAAAAACTTTTTGCACTTGTGATAGTGTTGAAAAACCACTTTTCGCACTTGTGTTAGTGTTGAAAAACCACTTTTCGCAATTGTGTTGGTGCAGGAAACCACTTTTGCACTTGTATTAGTGTGGAAAAACCACTTTTCGCACTTGTGTTAGTGTTGAAAAACCACTTTTCGCACTTGTGTTGGTGCAGGAAACCACTTTTGCACTTGTATTAGTGTGGAAAAAGCACTTTTCGCACTTGTGTTAGTGTTGAAAAACCACTTTTCGCACTTGTGTTAGTGTTGAAAAACCACTTTTCGCACTTGTGTTGGTGCAGGAAACCACTTTTGCACTTGTATTAGTGTGGAAAAAGCACTTTTCGCACTTGTGTTAGTGTTGAAAAACCACTTTTTGCACTTGTGTTGGTGCAGGAAACCACTTTTGCACTTGTATTAGTGTGGAAAAAGCACTTTTCGCACTTGTGTTAGTGTTGAAAAACCACTTTTCGCACTTGTGTTAGTGTTGAAAAACCACTTTTCGCACTTGTGTTGGTGCAGGAAACCACTTTTGCACTTGTATTAGTGTGGAAAAAGCACTTTTCGCACTTGTGTTAGTGTTGAAAAACCACTTTTTGCACTTATATTAGTTTGGAAAAAACACTTTTTGCACTTGTGATAGTGTTGAAAAACCACTTTTCGCACTTGTGTTAGTGTTGAAAAACCACTTTTCGCACTTGTGTTGGTGCAGGAAACAACTTTTGCACTTGTATTAGTGTGGAAAAACCACTTTTCGCACTTGTGTTAGTGTTGAAAAACCACTTTTCGCACTTGTATTAGTGTGGAAAAAACACTTTTTGCACTTGTGATAGTGTTGAAAAACCACTTTTCGCACTTGTGTTAGTGTTGAAAAACCACTTTTCGCACTTGTATTAGTGTGGAAAAAACACTTTTTGCACTTGTGTTAGTGTTGAAAAACCACTTTTCGCACTTGTGTTAGTGTTGAAAAACCACTTTTCGCACTTGTGTTGGTGCAGGAAACCACTTTTGCACTTGCATTAGTGTGGAAAAAACACTTTATGCACTTGTGATAGTGTTGAATAACCACTTTTCGCACTTGTGTTAGTGTTGAAAAACCACTTTTTGCACTTGTGTTGGTGCAGGAAACCACTTTTGCACTTGTATTAGTGTGGAAAAAACACTTTTTGCACTTGTGATAGTGTTGAAAAACCACTTTTCGCACTTGTGTTAGTGTTGAAAAACAACTTTTCGCACTTGTGTTGGTGCAGGAAACCACTATTGCACTTGTATTAGTGTGGAAAAAAAACTTTTTGCACTTGTGATAGTGTGGAAAAACCACTTTTCGCACTTGTGTTAGTGTTGAAAAACCACTTTTCGCACTTGTGTTAGTGTTGAAAACCCACTTTTCACACTTGTGTTGGTGCAGGAAACCACTTTTGCACTTGTATTAGTGTGGAAAAAGCACTTTTCGCACTTGTGTTAGTGTTGAAAAACCACTTTTCGCACTTGTGTTAGTGTTGAAAAACCACTTTTCGCACTTGTGTTGGTGCAGGAAACCACTTTTGCACTTGTATTAGTGTGGAAAAAGCACTTTTCGCACTTGTGTTAGTGTTGAAAAACCACTTTTTGCACTTGTATTAGTTTGGAAAAAACACTTTTTGCACTTGTGATAGTGTTGAAAAACCACTTTTCGCACTTGTGTTAGTGTTGAAAAACCACTTTTCGCACTTGTGTTGGTGCAGGAAACAACTTTTGCACTTGTATTAGTGTGGAAAAACCACTTTTCGCACTTGTGTTAGTGTTGAAAAACCACTTTTCGCACTTGTATTAGTGTGGAAAAAACACTTTTTGCACTTGTGATAGTGTTGAAAAACCACTTTTCGCACTTGTGTTAGTGTTGAAAAACCACTTTGCGCACTTGTGTTGGTGCAGGAAACCACTTTTGCACTTGTATTAGTGTGGAAAAACCACTTTTCGCACTTGTGTTAGTGTTGAAAAACCACTTTTCGCACTTGTGTTAGTGTTGAAAAGCCACTTTTCGCACTTGTGTTGGTGTAGGAAACCACTTTTGCACTTGTATTAGTGTGGAAAACCACTTTTCGCACTTGTATTAGTGTGGAAAAAACACTTTTTGCACTTGTGATAGTGTTGAAAAACCACTTTTCGCACTTGTGTTAGTGTTGAAAAACCACTTTTCGCACTTGTGTTAGTGTTGAAAAACCACTTTTCGCACTTGTGTTGGTGTAGGAAACCACTTTTGCACTTGCATTAGTGTGGAAAATTCACTTTTTGCACTTGTGATAGTGTTGAATAACCACTTTTCGCACTTGTGTTAGTGTTGAAAAACCACTTTTCGCACTTGTGTTGGTGAAGGAAACCACTTTTGCACTTGTATTAGTGTGGAAAAAGCACTTTTCGCACTTGTGTTAGTGTTGAAAAACCACTTTTCGCACTTGTATTAGTTTGGAAAAAACACTTTTTGCACTTGTGATAGTGTTGAAAAACCACTTTTCGCACTTGTGTTAGTGTTGAAAAACCACTTTTCGCACTTGTGTTAGTGTTGAAAAACCACTTTTCGCACTTGTGTTAGTGTTGAAAAACCACTTTTTGCACTTGTATTAGTGTGGAAAAAACGCTTTTTGCACTTGTGATAGTGTTGAAACACCACTTTTCGCAATTGTGTTGGTGCAGGAAACCAATTTTGCACTTGTATTAGTGTGGCAAAACCACTTTTCGTAATTGTGTTGGTGCAGGAAACCACTTTTGCACTTGTATTAGTGTGGAAAAACCACTTTTCGCACTTGTGTTAGTGTTGAAAAACCACTTTTCGCACTTGTGTTAGTGTTGAAAAACCACTTTTCGCACTTGTGTTGGTGCAGGAAACCACTTTTGCACTTGTATTAGTGTGGAAAAACCACTTTTCGCACTTGTGTTAGTGTTGAAAAACCACTTTTCGCAGTTGTATTAGTGTGGAAAAAACACTTTTTGCACTTGTGATAGTGTTGAAAAACCACTTTTCGCACTTGTGTTAGTGTTGAAAAACCACTTTTCGCACTTGTGTTAGTGTTGAAAAACCACTTTTCGCACTTGTGTTAGTGTTGAAAAACCACTTTTCGCACTTGTGTTAGTGTTGAAAAACCACTTTTCGCACTTGTGTTGGTGCAGGAAACCACTTTTGCACTTGTATTAGTGTGGAAAAAACACTTTTTGCACTTGTGATAGTGTTGAAAAACCACTTTTCGCACTTGTGTTAGTGTTGAAAAACCACTTTTCGCACTTGTGTTGGTACAGGAAACCACTTTTGCACTTGTATTAGTGTGGAAAAACCACTTTTCGCACTTGTTAGTGTTGAAAAACCACTTTTCGCACTTGTGTTAGTGTTGAAAAACCACTTTTCGCACTTGTGTTTGTGCAGGAAACCACTTTTGCACTTGTATTAGTGTGGAAAAAACACTTTTTGCACTGGTGATAGTGTTGAAAAACCACTTTTCGCACTTGTGTTGGTGCAGGAAACCACTTTTGCACTTGTATTAGTGTGGAAAAACCACTTTTCGCACTTGTGTTAGTGTTGAAAAACCACTTTTCGCACTTGTGTTAGTGTTGAAAAACCACTTTTCGCACTTGTGTTGGTGCAGGAAACCACTTTTGCACTTGTATTAGTGTGGAAAAACCACTTTTCGCACTTGTGTTAGTGTTGAAAAACCACTTTTCGCACTTGTGTTAGTGTTGAAAAACCACTTTTCGCACTTGTGTTGGTGCAGGAAACCACTATTGCACTTGTATTAGTGTGGAAAAAAAACTTTTTGCACTTGTGATAGTGTTGAAAAACCACTTTTCGCACTTGTGTTAGTGTTGAAAAACCACTTTTCGCAATTGTGTTGGTGCAGGAAACCACTTTTGCACTTGTATTAGTGTGGAAAAACCACTTTTCGCACTTGTGTTAGTGTTGAAAAACCACTTTTCGCACTTGTGTTAGTGTTGAAAAACCACTTTTCGCACTTGTGTTAGTGTTGAAAAACCACTTTTCGCACTTGTGTTGGTGCAGGAAACCACTTTTGCACTTGTATTAGTGTGGAAAAACCACTTTTCGCACTTGTGTTAGTGTTGAAAAACCACTTTTCGCACTTGTATTAGTGTGGAAAAACACTTTTTGCACTTGTGATAGTGTTGAAAAACCACTTTTCGCACTTGTGTTAGTGTTGAAAAACCACTTTTCGCACTTGTGTTGGTGCAGGAAACAACTTTTGCACTTGTATTAGTGTGGAAAAACCACTTTTCGCACTTGTGATAGTGTTGAAAAACCACTTTTCGCATTTGTGTTAGTGTTGAAAAACCACTTTTCGCACTTGTGTTGGTGCAGGAAACCACTTTTGCACTTGTATTAGTGTGGAAAAACCACTTTTCGCACATGTGTTAGTGTTGAAAAACCACTTTTCGCACTTGTGTTGGTGTAGGAAACCACTTTTGCACTTGTATTAGTGTGGAAAAACCACTTTTCGCACTTGTGTTTGTGTTGAAAAACCACTTTTCGCACTTGTATTAGTGTGGAAAAAACACTTTTTGCACTTGTGTTAGTGTTGAAAAACCACTTTTCGCACTTGTGTTAGTGTTGAAAAACCACTTTTCGCACTTGTGTTGGTGCAGGAAACCACTTTTGCACTTGCATTTGTGTGGAAAAAACACTTTATGCACTTGTGATAGTGTTGAATAACCACTTTTCGCACTTGTGTTAGTGTTGAAAAACCACTTTTTGCACTTGTGTTGGTGCAGGAAACCACTTTTGCACTTGTATTAGTGTGGAAAAAACACTTTTTGCACTTGTGATAGTGTTGAAAAACCACTTTTCACACTTGTGTTAGTGTTGAAAAACAACTTTTCGCACTTGTGTTGGTGCAGGAAACCACTTTTGCACTTGTATTAGTGTGGAAAAACCACTTTTCGCACTTGGATTAGTGTGGAAAAAACACTTTTTGCACTTGTGATAGTGTTGAAAAACCACTTTTCGCACTTGTGTTGGTGCAGGAAACCACTTTTGCACTTGTATTAGTGTGGAAAAACCACTTTTCGCACTTGTGTTAGTGTTGAAAAACCACTTTTCGCACTTGTGTTAGTGTTGAAAAACCACTTTTCGCACTTGTGTTGGTGCAGGAAACCACTTTTGCACTTGTATTAGTGTGGAAAAAAAACTTTTTGCACTTGTGATAGTGTTGAAAAACCACTTTTCGCACTTGTGTTAGTGTTGAAAAACCACTTTTCGCAATTGTGTTGGTGCAGGAAACCACTTTTGCACTTGTATTAGTGTGGAAAAACCACTTTTTGCACTTGTGTTAGTGTTGAAAAACCACTTTTCGCACTTGTGTTAGTGTTGAAAAACCACTTTTCGCACTTGTGTTAGTGTTGAAAAACCACTTTTCGCACTTGTGTTAGTGTTGAAAAACCACTTTTCGCACTTGTGTTAGTGTTGAAAAACCACTTTTCGCACTTGTGTTGGTGTAGGAAACCACTTTTGCACTTGTATTAGTGTGGAAAACCACTTTTCGCACTTGTATTAGTGTGGAAAAAACACTTTTTGCACTTGTGATAGTGTTGAAAAACCACTTTTTGCACTTGTGTTAGTGTTGAAAAACCACTTTTCGCACTTGTGTTAGTGTTGAAAAACCACTTTTCGCACTTGTGTTGGTGCAGGAAACCACTTTTGCACTTGCATTAGTGTGGAAAATTCACTTTTTGCACTTGTGATAGTGTTGAATAACCACTTTTCGCACTTGTGTTAGTGTTGAAAAACCACTTTTCGCACTTGTGTTGGTGCAGGAAACCACTTTTGCACTTGTATTAGTGTGGAAAAAGCACTTTTCGCACTTGTGTTAGTGTTGAAAAACCACTTTTCGCACTTGTATTAGTTTGGAAAAAACACTTTTCGCACTTTTGTTGGTGCAGGAAACAACTTTTGCACTTGTATTAGTGTGGAAAAACCACTTTTCGCACTTGTGATAGTGTTGAAAAACCACTTTTCGCATTTGTGTTAGTGTTGAAAAACCACTTTTCGCACTTGTGTTGGTGCAGGAAACCACTTTTGCACTTGTATTAGTGTGGAAAAACCACTTTTCGCACATGTGTTAGTGTTGAAAAACCACTTTTCGCACTTGTGTTGGTGTAGGAAACCACTTTTGCACTTGTATTAGTGTGGAAAAACCACTTTTCGCACTTGTGTTAGTGTTGAAAAACCACTTTTCGCACTTGTATTAGTGTGGAAAAAACACTTTTTGCACTTGTGTTAGTGTTGAAAAACCACTTTTCGCACTTGTGTTGGTGCAGGAAACCACTTTTGCACTTGCATTAGTGTGGAAAAAACACTTTATGCACTTGTGTTAGTGTTGAAAAACCACTTTTCGCACTTGTGTTGGTGCAGGAAACAACTTTTGCACTTGTATTAGTGTGGAAAAACCACTTTTCGCACTTGTGATAGTGTTGAAAAACCACTTTTCGCATTTGTGTTAGTGTTGAAAAACCACTTTTCGCACTTGTGTTGGTGCAGGAAACCACTTTTGCACTTGTATTAGTGTGGAAAAACCACTTTTCGCACATGTGTTAGTGTTGAAAAACCACTTTTCGCACTTGTGTTGGTGTAGGAAACCACTTTTGCACTTGTATTAGTGTGGAAAAACCACTTTTCGCACTTGTGTTAGTGTTGAAAAACCACTTTTCGCACTTGTATTAGTGTGGAAAAAACACTTTTTGCACTTGTGTTAGTGTTGAAAAACCACTTTTCGCACTTGTGTTAGTGTTGAAAAACCACTTTTCGCACTTGTGTTGGTGCAGGAAACCACTTTTGCACTTGCATTAGTGTGGAAAAAACACTTTATGCACTTGTGATAGTGTTGAATAACCACTTTTCGCACTTGTGTTAGTGTTGAAAAACCACTTTTTGCACTTGTGTTGGTGCAGGAAACCACTTTTGCACTTGTATTAGTGTGGAAAAAACACTTTTTGCACTTGTGATAGTGTTGAAAAACCACTTTTCGCACTTGTGTTAGTGTTGAAAAACAACTTTTCGCACTTGTGTTGGTGCAGGAAACCACTATTGCACTTGTATTAGTGTGGAAAAAAAACTTTTTGCACTTGTGATAGTGTGGAAAAACCACTTTTCGCACTTGTGTTAGTGTTGAAAACCCACTTTTCACACTTGTGTTGGTGCAGGAAACCACTTTTGCACTTGTATTAGTGTGGAAAAAGCACTTTTCGCACTTGTGTTAGTGTTGAAAAACCACTTTTCGCACTTGTGTTAGTGTTGAAAAACCACTTTTCGCACTTGTGTTGGTGCAGGAAACCACTTTTGCACTTGTATTAGTGTGGAAAAAGCACTTTTCGCACTTGTGTTAGTGTTGAAAAACCACTTTTTGCACTTGTATTAGTTTGGAAAAAACACTTTTTGCACTTGTGATAGTGTTGAAAAACCACTTTTCGCACTTGTGTTAGTGTTGAAAAACCACTTTTCGCACTTGTGTTGGTGCAGGAAACAACTTTTGCACTTGTATTAGTGTGGAAAAACCACTTTTCGCACTTGTGTTAGTGTTGAAAAACCACTTTTCGCACTTGTATTAGTGTGGAAAAAACACTTTTTGCACTTGTGATAGTGTTGAAAAACCACTTTTCGCACTTGTGTTGGTGCAGGAAACCACTTTTGCACTTGTATTAGTGTGGAAAAACCACTTTTCGCACTTGTGTTAGTGTTGAAAAACCACTTTTCGCACTTGTGTTAGTGTTGAAAAACCACTTTTCGCACTTGTGTTGGTGCAGGAAACAACTTTTGCACTTGTATTAGTGTGGAAAAACCACTTTTCGCACTTGTGTTAGTGTTGAAAAACCACTTTTCGCACTTGCATTAGTGTGGAAAAAACACTTTTTGCACTTGTGATAGTGTTGAAAAACCACTTTGCGCACTTGTGTTGGTGCAGGAAACCACTTTTGCACTTGTATTAGTGTGGAAAAACCACTTTTCGCACTTGTGTTAGTGTTGAAAAACCACTTTTCGCACTTGTGTTAGTGTTGAAAAACCACTTTTCGCACTTGTGTTGGTGTAGGAAACCACTTTTGCACTTGTATTAGTGTGGAAAACCACTTTTCGCACTTGTATTAGTGTGGAAAAAACACTTTTTGCACTTGTGATAGTGTTGAAAAACCACTTTTCGCACTTGTGTTAGTGTTGAAAAACCACTTTTCGCACTTGTGTTAGTGTTGAAAAACCACTTTTCGCACTTGTGTTGGTGCAGGAAACCACTTTTGCACTTGCATTAGTGTGGAAAATTCACTTTTTGCACTTGTGATAGTGTTGAATAACCACTTTTCGCACTTGTGTTAGTGTTGAAAAACCACTTTTCGCACTTGTGTTGGTGAAGGAAACCACTTTTGCACTTGTATTAGTGTGGAAAAAGCACTTTTCGCACTTGTGTTAGTGTTGAAAAACCACTTTTCGCACTTGTATTAGTTTGGAAAAAACACTTTTTGCACTTGTGATAGTGTTGAAAAACCACTTTTCGCACTTGTGTTAGTGTTGAAAAACCACTTTTCGCACTTGTGTTAGTGTTGAAAAACCACTTTTCGCACTTGTGTTAGTGTTGAAAAACCACTTTTCGCACTTGTATTAGTGTGGAAAAAACGCTTTTTGCACTTGTGATAGTGTTGAAACACCACTTTTCGCAATTGTGTTGGTGCAGGAAACCAATTTTGCACTTGTATTAGTGTGGCAAAACCACTTTTCGTAATTGTGTTGGTGCAGGAAACCACTTTTGCACTTGTATTAGTGTGGAAAAACCACTTTTCGCACTTGTGTTAGTGTTGAAAAACCACTTTTCGCACTTGTATTAGTGTGGAAAAAACACTTTTTGCACTTGTGATAGTGTTGAAAAACCACTTTTCGCACTTGTGTTGGTGCAGGAAACCACTTTTGCACTTGTATTAGTGTGGAAAAACCACTTTTCGCACTTGTGTTAGTGTTGAAAAACCACTTTTCGCACTTGTGTTAGTGTTGAAAAACCACTTTTCGCACTTGTGTTGGTGCAGGAAACAACTTTTGCACTTGTATTAGTGTGGAAAAACCACTTTTCGCACTTGTGTTAGTGTTGAAAAACCACTTTTCGCACTTGCATTAGTGTGGAAAAAACACTTTTTGCACTTGTGATAGTGTTGAAAAACCACTTTGCGCACTTGTGTTGGTGCAGGAAACCACTTTTGCACTTGTATTAGTGTGGAAAAACCACTTTTCGCACTTGTGTTAGTGTTGAAAAACCACTTTTCGCACTTGTGTTAGTGTTGAAAAACCACTTTTCGCACTTGTGTTGGTGTAGGAAACCACTTTTGCACTTGTATTAGTGTGGAAAACCACTTTTCGCACTTGTATTAGTGTGGAAAAAACACTTTTTGCACTTGTGATAGTGTTGAAAAACCACTTTTCGCACTTGTGTTAGTGTTGAAAAACCACTTTTCGCACTTGTGTTAGTGTTGAAAAACCACTTTTCGCACTTGTGTTGGTGCAGGAAACCACTTTTGCACTTGCATTAGTGTGGAAAATTCACTTTTTGCACTTGTGATAGTGTTGAATAACCACTTTTCGCACTTGTGTTAGTGTTGAAAAACCACTTTTCGCACTTGTGTTGGTGAAGGAAACCACTTTTGCACTTGTATTAGTGTGGAAAAAGCACTTTTCGCACTTGTGTTAGTGTTGAAAAACCACTTTTCGCACTTGTATTAGTTTGGAAAAAACACTTTTTGCACTTGTGATAGTGTTGAAAAACCACTTTTCGCACTTGTGTTAGTGTTGAAAAACCACTTTTCGCACTTGTGTTAGTGTTGAAAAACCACTTTTCGCACTTGTGTTAGTGTTGAAAAACCACTTTTCGCACTTGTATTAGTGTGGAAAAAACGCTTTTTGCACTTGTGATAGTGTTGAAACACCACTTTTCGCAATTGTGTTGGTGCAGGAAACCAATTTTGCACTTGTATTAGTGTGGCAAAACCACTTTTCGTAATTGTGTTGGTGCAGGAAACCACTTTTGCACTTGTATTAGTGTGGAAAAACCACTTTTCGCACTTGTGTTAGTGTTGAAAAACCACTTTTCGCACTTGTGTTAGTGTTGAAAAACCACTTTTCGCACTTGTGTTGGTGCAGGAAACCACTTTTGCACTGGTATTAGTGTGGAAAAACCACTTTTCGCACTTGTGTTAGTGTTGAAAAACCACTTTTCGCAGTTGTATTAGTGTGGAAAAAACACTTTTTGCACTTGTGTTAGTGTTGAAAAACCACTTTTCGCACTTGTGTTAGTGTTGAAAAACCACTTTTCGCACTTGTGTTGGTGCAGGAAACCACTTTTGCACTTGCATTAGTGTGGAAAAAACACTTTATGCACTTGTGTTAGTGTTGAAAAACCACTTTTCGCACTTGTGTTGGTGCAGGAAACAACTTTTGCACTTGTATTAGTGTGGAAAAACCACTTTTCGCACTTGTGATAGTGTTGAAAAACCACTTTTCACATTTGTGTTAGTGTTGAAAAACCACTTTTCGCACTTGTGTTGGTGCAGGAAACCACTTTTGCACTTGTATTGGTGTGGAAAAACCACTTTTCGCACATGTGTTAGTGTTGAAAAACCACTTTTCGCACTTGTGTTGGTGTAGGAAACCACTTTTGCACTTGTATTAGTGTGGAAAAACCACTTTTCGCACTTGTGTTAGTGTTGAAAAACCACTTTTCGCACTTGTATTAGTGTGGAAAAAACACTTTTTGCACTTGTGTTAGTGTTGAAAAACCACTTTTCGCACTTGTGTTAGTGTTGAAAAACCACTTTTCGCACTTGTGTTGGTGCAGGAAACCACTTTTGCACTTGCATTAGTGTGGAAAAAACACTTTATGCACTTGTGATAGTGTTGAATAACCACTTTTCGCACTTGTGTTAGTGTTGAAAAACCACTTTTTGCACTTGTGTTGGTGCAGGAAACCACTTTTGCACTTGTATTAGTGTGGAAAAAACACTTTTTGCACTTGTGATAGTGTTGAAAAACCACTTTTCGCACTTGTGTTAGTGTTGAAAAACAACTTTTCGCACTTGTGTTGGTGCAGGAAACCACTATTGCACTTGTATTAGTGTGGAAAAAAAACTTTTTGCACTTGTGATAGTGTTGAAAAACCACTTTTCGCACTTGTGTTAGTGTTGAAAAACCACTTTTCGCAATTGTGTTGGTGCAGGAAACCACTTTTGCACTTGTATTAGTGTGGAAAAACCACTTTTCGCACTTGTGTTAGTGTTGAAAAACCACTTTTCGCACTTGTGTTAGTGTTGAAAACCCACTTTTCACACTTGTGTTGGTGCAGGAAACCACTTTTGCACTTGTATTAGTGTGGAAAAAGCACTTTTCGCACTTGTGTTAGTGTTGAAAAACCACTTTTCGCACTTGTGTTAGTGTTGAAAAACCACTTTTCGCACTTGTGTTGGTGCAGGAAACCACTTTTGCACTTGTATTAGTGTGGAAAAAGCACTTTTCGCACTTGTGTTAGTGTTGAAAAACCACTTTTTGCACTTGTATTAGTTTGGAAAAAACACTTTTTGCACTTGTGATAGTGTTGAAAAACCACTTTTCGCACTTGTGTTAGTGTTGAAAAACCACTTTTCGCACTTGTGTTGGTGCAGGAAACAACTTTTGCACTTGTATTAGTGTGGAAAAACCACTTTTCGCACTTGTGTTAGTGGTGAAAAACCACTTTTCGCACTTGTATTAGTGTGGGAAAAACACTTTTTGCACTTGTGATAGTGTTGAAAAACCACTTTTCGCACTTGTGTTAGTGTTGAAAAACCACTTTGCGCACTTGTGTTGGTGCAGGAAACCACTTTTGCACTTGTATTAGTGTGGAAAAACCACTTTTCGCACTTGTGTTGTGTTGAAAAACCACTTTTCGCACTTGTGTTAGTGTTGAAAAACCACTTTTCGCACTTGTGTTGGTGTAGGAAACCACTTTTGCACTTGTATTAGTGTGGAAAACCACTTTTCGCACTTGTATTAGTGTGGAAAAAACACTTTTTGCACTTGTGATAGTGTTGAAAAACCACTTTTCGCACTTGTGTTAGTGTTGAAAAACCACTTTTCGCACTTGTGTTAGTGTTGAAAAACCACTTTTCGCACTTGTGTTGGTGCAGGAAACCACTTTTGCACTTGCATTAGTGTGGAAAATTCACTTTTTGCACTTGTGATAGTGTTGAATAACCACTTTTCGCACTTGTGTTAGTGTTGAAAAACCACTTTTCGCACTTGTGTTGGTGAAGGAAACCACTTTTGCACTTGTATTAGTGTGGAAAAAGCACTTTTCGCACTTGTATTAGTTTGGAAAAAACACTTTTTGCACTTGTGATAGTGTTGAAAAACCACTTTTCGCACTTGTGTTAGTGTTGAAAAACCACTTTTCGCACTTGTGTTAGTGTTGAAAAACCACTTTTCGCACTTGTGTTAGTGTTGAAAAACCACTTTTCGCACTTGTATTAGTGTGGAAAAAACGCTTTTTGCACTTGTGATAGTGTTGAAACACCACTTTTCGCAATTGTGTTGGTGCAAGAAACCAATTTTGCACTTGTATTAGTGTGGCAAAACCACTTTTCGTAATTGTGTTGGTGCAGGAAACCACTTTTGCACTTGTATTAGTGTGGAAAAACCACTTTTCGCACTTGTGTTAGTGTTGAAAAACCACTTTTCGCACTTGTGTTAGTGTTGAAAAACCACTTTTCGCACTTGTGTTAGTGTTGAAAAACCACTTTTCGCACTTGTGTTGGTGCAGGAAACCACTTTTGCACTTGTATTAGTGTGGAAAAACCACTTTTCGCACTTGTGTTAGTGTTGAAAAACCACTTTTCGCAGTTGTATTAGTGTGGAAAAAACACTTTTTGCACTTGTGATAGTGTTGAAAAACCACTTTTCGCACTTGTGTTAGTGTTGAAAAACCACTTTTCGCACTTGTGTTAGTGTTGAAAAACCACTTTTCGCACTTGTGTTAGTGTTGAAAAACCACTTTTCGCACTTGTGTTAGTGTTGAAAAACCACTTTTCGCACTTGTGTTGGTGCAGGAAACCACTTTTGCACTTGTATTAGTGTGGAAAAAACACTTTTTGCACTTGTGATAGTGTTGAAAAACCACTTTTCGCACTTGTGTTAGTGTTGAAAAACCACTTTTCGCACTTGTGTTGGTACAGGAAACCACTTTTGCACTTGTATTAGTGTGGAAAAACCACTTTTCGCACTTGTTAGTGTTGAAAAACCACTTTTCGCACTTGTGTTAGTGTTGAAAAACCACTTTTCGCACTTGTGTTTGTGCAGGAAACCACTTTTGCACTTGTATTAGTGTGGAAAAAACACTTTTTGCACTGGTGATAGTGTTGAAAAACCACTTTTCGCACTTATGTTAGTGTTGAAAAACCACTTTTCGCACTTGTGTTGGTGCAGGAAACCACTTTTGCACTTGTATTAGTGTGGAAAAACCACTTTTCGCACTTGTGTTAGTGTTGAAAAACCACTTTTCGCACTTGTGTTAGTGTTGAAAAACCACTTTTCGCACTTGTGTTGGTGCAGGAAACCACTTTTGCACTTGTATTAGTGTGGAAAAACCACTTTTCGCACTTGTGTTAGTGTTGAAAAACCACTTTTTGCACTTGTGTTAGTGTTGAAAAACCACTTTTCGCACTTGTGTTGGTGCAGGAAACCACTATTGCACTTGTATTAGTGTGGAAAAAAAACTTTTTGCACTTGTGATAGTGTTGAAAAACCACTTTTCGCACTTGTGTTAGTGTTGAAAAACCACTTTTCGCACTTGTGTTGGTGCAGGAAACCACTTTTGCACTTGTATTAGTGTGGAAAAACCACTTTTCGCACTTGTGTTAGTGTTGAAAAACCACTTTTCGCACTTGTGTTAGTGTTGAAAAACCACTTTTCGCACTTGTGTTGGTGCAGGAAACCACTTTTGCACTTGTATTAGTGTGGAAAAACCACTTTTCGCACTTGTGTTAGTGTTGAAAAACCACTTTTCGCACTTGTATTAGTGTGGAAAAACACTTTTTGCACTTGTGATAGTGTTGAAAAACCACTTTTCGCACTTGTGTTAGTGTTGAAAAACCACTTTTCGCACTTGTGTTGGTGCAGGAAACAACTTTTGCACTTGTATTAGTGTGGTAAAAACCACTTTTCGCACTTGTGATAGTGTTGAAAAACCACTTTTCGCATTTGTGTTAGTGTTGAAAAACCACTTTTCGCACTTGTGTTAGTGCAGGAAACCACTTTTGCACTTGTATTAGTGTGGAAAAACCACTTTTCGCACATGTGTTAGTGTTGAAAAACCACTTTTCGCACTTGTGTTGGTGTAGGAAACCACTTTTGCACTTGTATTAGTGTAGAAAAACCACTTTTCGCACTTGTGTTAGTGTTGAAAAACCACTTTTCGCACTTGTATTAGTGTGGAAAAAACACTTTTTGCACTTGTGTTAGTGTTGAAAAACCACTTTTTGCACTTGTGTTGGTGCAGGAAACCACTTTTGCACTTGCATTAGTGTGGAAAAAACACTTTATGCACTTGTGATAGTGTTGAATAACCACTTTTCGCACTTGTGTTAGTGTTGAAAAACCACTTTTTGCACTTGTGTTGGTGCAGGAAACCACTTTTGCACTTGTATTAGTGTGGAAAAAACACTTTTTGCACTTGTGATAGTGTTGAAAAACCACTTTTCGCACTTGTGTTAGTGTTGAAAAACAACTTTTCGCACTTGTGTTGGTGCAGGAAACCACTATTGCACTTGTATTAGTGTGGAAAAAAAACTTTTTGCACTTGTGATAGTGTTGAAAAACCACTTTTCGCACTTGTGTTAGTGTTGAAAAACCACTTTTCGCAATTGTGTTGGTGCAGGAAACCACTTTTGCACTTGTATTAGTGTGGAAAAACCACTTTTCGCACTTGTGTTAGTGTTGAAAAACCACTTTTCGCACTTGTGTTAGTGTTGAAAACCCACTTTTCACACTTGTGTTGGTGCAGGAAACCACTTTTGCACTTGTATTAGTGTGGAAAAAGCACTTTTCGCACTTGTGTTAGTGTTGAAAAACCACTTTTCGCACTTGTGTTAGTGTTGAAAAACCACTTTTCGCACTTGTGTTGGTGCAGGAAACCACTTTTGCACTTGTATTAGTGTGGAAAAAGCACTTTTCGCACTTGTGTTAGTGTTGAAAAACCACTTTTTGCACTTGTATTAGTTTGGAAAAAACACTTTTTGCACTTGTGATAGTGTTGAAAAACCACTTTTCGCACTTGTGTTAGTGTTGAAAAACCACTTTTCGCACTTGTGTTGGTGCAGGAAACAACTTTTGCACTTGTATTAGTGTGGAAAAACCACTTTTCGCACTTGTGTTAGTGTTGAAAAACCACTTTTCGCACTTGTATTAGTGTGGAAAAAACACTTTTTGCACTTGTGATAGTGTTGAAAAACCACTTTTCGCACTTGTGTTAGTGTTGAAAAACCACTTTGCGCACTTGTGTTGGTGCAGGAAACCACTTTTGCACTTATATTAGTGTGGAAAAACCACTTTTCGCACTTGTGTTAGTGTTGAAAAACCACTTTTCGCACTTGTGTTAGTGTTGAAAAACCACTTTTCGCACTTGTGTTGGTGTAGGAAACCACTTTTGCACTTGTATTAGTGTGGAAAACCACTTTTCGCACTTGTATTAGGGTGGAAAAAACACTTTTTGCACTTGTGATAGTGTTGAAAAACCACTTTTCGCACTTGTGTTAGTGTTGAAAAACCACTTTTCGCACTTGTGTTAGTGTTGAAAAACCACTTTTCGCACTTGTGTTGGTGCAGGAAACCACTTTTGCACTTGCATTAGTGTGGAAAATTCACTTTTTGCACTTGTGATAGTGTTGAATAACCACTTTTCGCACTTGTGTTAGTGTTGAAAAACCACTTTTCGCACTTGTGTTGGTGAAGGAAACCACTTTTGCACTTGTATTAGTGTGGAAAAAGCACTTTTCGCACTTGTGTTAGTGTTGAAAAACCACTTTTCGCACTTGTATTAGTTTGGAAAAAACACTTTTTGCACTTGTGATAGTGTTGAAAAACCACTTTTCGCACTTGTGTTAGTGTTGAAAAACCACTTTTCGCACTTGTATTAGTGTGGAAAAAGCACTTTTCGCACTTGTGTTAGTGTTGAAAAACCACTTTTCGCACTTGTATTAGTTTGGAAAAAACACTTTTCGCACTTGTGATGGTGCAGGAAACAACTTTTGCACTTGTATTAGTGTGGAAAAACCACTTTTCGCACTTGTGATAGTGTTGAAAAACCACTTTTCGCATTTGTGTTAGTGTTGAAAAACCACTTTTCGCACTTGTGTTGGTGCAGGAAACCACTTTTGCACTTGTATTAGTGTGGAAAAACCACTTTTCGCACATGTGTTAGTGTTGAAAAACCACTTTTCGCACTTGTGTTGGTGTAGGAAACCACTTTTGCACTTGTATTAGTGTGGAAAAACCACTTTTCGCACTTGTGTTAGTGTTGAAAAACCACTTTTCGCACTTGTATTAGTGTGGAAAAAACACTTTTTGCACTTGTGTTAGTGTTGAAAAACCACTTTTCGCACTTGTGTTGGTGCAGGAAACCACTTTTGCACTTGCATTAGTGTGGAAAAAACACTTTATGCACTTGTGTTAGTGTTGAAAAACCACTTTTCGCACTTGTGTTGGTGCAGGAAACAACTTTTGCACTTGTATTAGTGTGGAAAAACCACTTTTCGCACTTGTGATAGTGTTGAAAAACCACTTTTCGCATTTGTGTTAGTGTTGAAAAACCACTTTTCGCACTTGTGTTGGTGCAGGAAACCACTTTTGCACTTGTATTAGTGTGGAAAAACCACTTTTCGCGCATGTGTTAGTGTTGAAAAACCACTTTTCGCACTTGTGTTGGTGTAGGAAACCACTTTTGCACTTGTATTAGTGTGGAAAAACCACTTTTCGCACTTGTGTTAGTGTTGAAAAACCACTTTTCGCACTTGTATTAGTGTAGAAAAAACACTTTTTGCACTTGTGTTAGTGTTGAAAAACCACTTTTCGCACTTGTGTTAGTGTTGAAAAACCACTTTTCGCACTTGTGTTGGTGCAGGAAACCACTTTTGCACTTGCATTAGTGTGGAAAAAACACTTTATGCACTTGTGATAGTGTTGAATAACCACTTTTCGCACTTGTGTTAGTGTTGAAAAACCACTTTTTGCACTTGTGTTGGTGCAGGAAACCACTTTTGCACTTGTATTAGTGTGGAAAAAACACTTTTTGCACTTGTGATAGTGTTGAAAAACCACTTTTCGCACTTGTGTTAGTGTTGAAAAACAACTTTTCGCACTTGTGTTGGTGCAGGAAACCACTATTGCACTTGTATTAGTGTGGAAAAAAAACTTTTTGCACTTGTGATAGTGTTGAAAAACCACTTTTCGCACTTGTGTTAGTGTTGAAAAACCACTTTTCACAATTGTGTTGGTGCAGGAAACCACTTTTGCACTTGTATTAGTGTGGAAAAACCACTTTTCGCACTTGTGTTAGTGTTGAAAAACCACTTTTCGCACTTGTGTTAGTGTTGAAAACCCACTTTTCACACTTGTGTTGGTGCAGGAAACCACTTTTGCACTTGTATTAGTGTGGAAAAAGCACTTTTCGCACTTGTGTTAGTGTTGAAAAACCACTTTTCGCACTTGTGTTAGTGTTGAAAAACCACTTTTCGCACTTGTGTTGGTGTAGGAAACCACTTTTGCACTTGTATTAGTGTGGAAAACCACTTTTCGCACTTGTATTAGTGTGGAAAAAACACTTTTTGCACTTGTGATAGTGTTGAAAAACCACTTTTCGCACTTGTGTTAGTGTTGAAAAACCACTTTTCGCACTTGTGTTAGTGTTGAAAAACCACTTTTCGCACTTGTGTTGGTGCAGGAAACCACTTTTGCACTTGCATTAGTGTGGAAAATTCACTTTTTGCACTTGTGATAGTGTTGAATAACCACTTTTCGCACTTGTGTTAGTGTTGAAAAACCACTTTTCGCACTTGTGTTGGTGAAGGAAACCACTTTTGCACTTGTATTAGTGTGGAAAAAGCACTTTTCGCACTTGTGTTAGTGTTGAAAAACCACTTTTCGCACTTGTATTAGTTTGGAAAAAACACTTTTTGCACTTGTGATAGTGTTGAAAAACCACTTTTCGCACTTGTGTTAGTGTTGAAAAACCACTTTTCGCACTTGTGTTAGTGTTGAAAAACCACTTTTCGCACTTGTGTTAGTGTTGAAAAACCACTTTTCGCACTTGTATTAGTGTGGAAAAAACGCTTTTTGCACTTGTGATAGTGTTGAAACACCACTTTTCGCAATTGTGTTGGTGCAGGAAACCAATTTTGCACTTGTATTAGTGTGGCAAAACCACTTTTCGTAATTGTGTTGGTGCAGGAAACCACTTTTGCACTTGTATTAGTGTGGAAAAACCACTTTTCGCACTTGTGTTAGTGTTGAAAAACCACTTTTCGCACTTGTGTTAGTGTTGAAAAACCACTTTTCGCACTTGTGTTGGTGCAGGAAACCACTTTTGCACTGGTATTAGTGTGGAAAAACCACTTTTCGCACTTGTGTTAGTGTTGAAAAACCACTTTTCGCAGTTGTATTAGTGTGGAAAAAACACTTTTTGCACTTGTGTTAGTGTTGAAAAACCACTTTTCGCACTTGTGTTAGTGTTGAAAAACCACTTTTCGCACTTGTGTTGGTGCAGGAAACCACTTTTGCACTTGCATTAGTGTGGAAAAAACACTTTATGCACTTGTGTTAGTGTTGAAAAACCACTTTTCGCACTTGTGTTGGTGCAGGAAACAACTTTTGCACTTGTATTAGTGTGGAAAAACCACTTTTCGCACTTGTGATCGTGTTGAAAAACCACTTTTCACATTTGTGTTAGTGTTGAAAAACCACTTTTCGCACTTGTGTTGGTGCAGGAAACCACTTTTGCACTTGTATTGGTGTGGAAAAACCACTTTTCGCACATGTGTTAGTGTTGAAAAACCACTTTTCGCACTTGTGTTGGTGTAGGAAACCACTTTTGCACTTGTATTAGTGTGGAAAAACCACTTTTCGCACTTGTGTTAGTGTTGAAAAACCACTTTTCGCACTTGTATTAGTGTGGAAAAAACACTTTTTGCACTTGTGTTAGTGTTGAAAAACCACTTTTCGCACTTGTGTTAGTGTTGAAAAACCACTTTTCGCACTTGTGTTGGTGCAGGAAACCACTTTTGCACTTGCATTAGTGTGGAAAAAACACTTTATGCACTTGTGATAGTGTTGAAAAACCACTTTTCGCACTTGTGTTAGTGTTGAAAAACAACTTTTCGCACTTGTGTTGGTGCAGGAAACCACTATTGCACTTGTATTAGTGTGGAAAAAAAACTTTTTGCACTTGTGATAGTGTTGAAAAACCACTTTTCGCACTTGTGTTAGTGTTGAAAAACCACTTTTCGCAATTGTGTTGGTGCAGGAAACCACTTTTGCACTTGTATTAGTGTGGAAAAACCACTTTTCGCACTTGTGTTAGTGTTGAAAAACCACTTTTCGCACTTGTGTTAGTGTTGAAAACCCACTTTTCACACTTGTGTTGGTGCAGGAAACCACTTTTGCACTTGTATTAGTGTGGAAAAAGCACTTTTCGCACTTGTGTTAGTGTTGAAAAACCACTTTTCGCACTTGTGTTAGTGTTGAAAAACCACTTTTCGCACTTGTGTTGGTGCAGGAAACCACTTTTGCACTTGTATTAGTGTGGAAAAAGCACTTTTCGCACTTGTGTTAGTGTTGAAAAACCACTTTTTGCACTTGTATTAGTTTGGAAAAAACACTTTTTGCACTTGTGATAGTGTTGAAAAACCACTTTTCGCACTTGTGTTAGTGTTGAAAAACCACTTTTCGCACTTGTGTTGGTGCAGGAAACAACTTTTGCACTTGTATTAGTGTGGAAAAACCACTTTTCGCACTTGTGTTAGTGGTGAAAAACCACTTTTCGCACTTGTATTAGTGTGGGAAAAACACTTTTTGCACTTGTGATAGTGTTGAAAAACCACTTTTCGCACTTGTGTTAGTGTTGAAAAACCACTTTGCGCACTTGTGTTGGTGCAGGAAACCACTTTTGCACTTGTATTAGTGTGGAAAAACCACTTTTCGCACTTGTGTTGTGTTGAAAAACCACTTTTCGCACTTGTGTTAGTGTTGAAAAACCACTTTTCGCACTTGTGTTGGTGTAGGAAACCACTTTTGCACTTGTATTAGTGTGGAAAACCACTTTTCGCACTTGTATTAGTGTGGAAAAAACACTTTTTGCACTTGTGATAGTGTTGAAAAACCACTTTTCGCACTTGTGTTAGTGTTGAAAAACCACTTTTCGCACTTGTGTTAGTGTTGAAAAACCACTTTTCGCACTTGTGTTGGTGCAGGAAACCACTTTTGCACTTGCATTAGTGTGGAAAATTCACTTTTTGCACTTGTGATAGTGTTGAATAACCACTTTTCGCACTTGTGTTAGTGTTGAAAAACCACTTTTCGCACTTGTGTTGGTGAAGGAAACCACTTTTGCACTTGTATTAGTGTGGAAAAAGCACTTTTCGCACTTGTATTAGTTTGGAAAAAACACTTTTTGCACTTGTGATAGTGTTGAAAAACCACTTTTCGCACTTGTGTTAGTGTTGAAAAACCACTTTTCGCACTTGTGTTAGTGTTGAAAAACCACTTTTCGCACTTGTGTTAGTGTTGAAAAACCACTTTTCGCACTTGTATTAGTGTGGAAAAAACGCTTTTTGCACTTGTGATAGTGTTGAAACACCACTTTTCGCAATTGTGTTGGTGCAAGAAACCAATTTTGCACTTGTATTAGTGTGGCAAAACCACTTTTCGTAATTGTGTTGGTGCAGGAAACCACTTTTGCACTTGTATTAGTGTGGAAAAACCACTTTTCGCACTTGTGTTAGTGTTGAAAAACCACTTTTCGCACTTGTGTTAGTGTTGAAAAACCACTTTTCGCACTTGTGTTGGTGCAGGAAACCACTTTTGCACTTGTATTAGTGTGGAAAAACCACTTTTCGCACTTGTGTTAGTGTTGAAAAACCACTTTTCGCAGTTGTATTAGTGTGGAAAAAACACTTTTTGCACTTGTGATAGTGTTGAAAAACCACTTTTCGCACTTGTGTTAGTGTTGAAAAACCACTTTTCGCACTTGTGTTAGTGTTGAAAAACCACTTTTCGCACTTGTGTTAGTGTTGAAAAACCACTTTTCGCACTTGTGTTAGTGTTGAAAAACCACTTTTCGCACTTGTGTTGGTGCAGGAAACCACTTTTGCACTTGTATTAGTGTGGAAAAAACACTTTTTGCACTTGTGATAGTGTTGAAAAACCACTTTTCGCACTTGTGTTAGTGTTGAAAAACCACTTTTCGCACTTGTGTTGGTACAGGAAACCACTTTTGCACTTGTATTAGTGTGGAAAAACCACTTTTCGCACTTGTTAGTGTTGAAAAACCACTTTTCGCACTTGTGTTAGTGTTGAAAAACCACTTTTCGCACTTGTGTTTGTGCAGGAAACCACTTTTGCACTTGTATTAGTGTGGAAAAAACACTTTTTGCACTGGTGATAGTGTTGAAAAACCACTTTTCGCACTTATGTTAGTGTTGAAAAACCACTTTTCGCACTTGTGTTGGTGCAGGAAACCACTTTTGCACTTGTATTAGTGTGGAAAAACCACTTTTCGCACTTGTGTTAGTGTTGAAAAACCACTTTTCGCACTTGTGTTAGTGTTGAAAAACCACTTTTCGCACTTGTGTTGGTGCAGGAAACCACTTTTGCACTTGTATTAGTGTGGAAAAACCACTTTTCGCACTTGTGTTAGTGTTGAAAAACCACTTTTTGCACTTGTGTTAGTGTTGAAAAACCACTTTTCGCACTTGTGTTGGTGCAGGAAACCACTATTGCACTTGTATTAGTGTGGAAAAAAAACTTTTTGCACTTGTGATAGTGTTGAAAAACCACTTTTCGCACTTGTGTTAGTGTTGAAAAACCACTTTTCGCACTTGTGTTGGTGCAGGAAACCACTTTTGCACTTGTATTAGTGTGGAAAAACCACTTTTCGCACTTGTGTTAGTGTTGAAAAACCACTTTTCGCACTTGTGTTAGTGTTGAAAAACCACTTTTCGCACTTGTGTTGGTGCAGGAAACCACTTTTGCACTTGTATTAGTGTGGAAAAACCACTTTTCGCACTTGTGTTAGTGTTGAAAAACCACTTTTCGCACTTGTATTAGTGTGGAAAAACACTTTTTGCACTTGTGATAGTGTTGAAAAACCACTTTTCGCACTTGTGTTAGTGTTGAAAAACCACTTTTCGCACTTGTGTTGGTGCAGGAAACAACTTTTGCACTTGTATTAGTGTGGTAAAAACCACTTTTCGCACTTGTGATAGTGTTGAAAAACCACTTTTCGCATTTGTGTTAGTGTTGAAAAACCACTTTTCGCACTTGTGTTAGTGCAGGAAACCACTTTTGCACTTGTATTAGTGTGGAAAAACCACTTTTCGCACATGTGTTAGTGTTGAAAAACCACTTTTCGCACTTGTGTTGGTGTAGGAAACCACTTTTGCACTTGTATTAGTGTAGAAAAACCACTTTTCGCACTTGTGTTAGTGTTGAAAAACCACTTTTCGCACTTGTATTAGTGTGGAAAAAACACTTTTTGCACTTGTGTTAGTGTTGAAAAACCACTTTTTGCACTTGTGTTGGTGCAGGAAACCACTTTTGCACTTGCATTAGTGTGGAAAAAACACTTTATGCACTTGTGATAGTGTTGAATAACCACTTTTCGCACTTGTGTTAGTGTTGAAAAACCACTTTTTGCACTTGTGTTGGTGCAGGAAACCACTTTTGCACTTGTATTAGTGTGGAAAAAACACTTTTTGCACTTGTGATAGTGTTGAAAAACCACTTTTCGCACTTGTGTTAGTGTTGAAAAACAACTTTTCGCACTTGTGTTGGTGCAGGAAACCACTATTGCACTTGTATTAGTGTGGAAAAAAAACTTTTTGCACTTGTGATAGTGTTGAAAAACCACTTTTCGCACTTGTGTTAGTGTTGAAAAACCACTTTTCGCAATTGTGTTGGTGCAGGAAACCACTTTTGCACTTGTATTAGTGTGGAAAAACCACTTTTCGCACTTGTGTTAGTGTTGAAAAACCACTTTTCGCACTTGTGTTAGTGTTGAAAACCCACTTTTCACACTTGTGTTGGTGCAGGAAACCACTTTTGCACTTGTATTAGTGTGGAAAAAGCACTTTTCGCACTTGTGTTAGTGTTGAAAAACCACTTTTCGCACTTGTGTTAGTGTTGAAAAACCACTTTTCGCACTTGTGTTGGTGCAGGAAACCACTTTTGCACTTGTATTAGTGTGGAAAAAGCACTTTTCGCACTTGTGTTAGTGTTGAAAAACCACTTTTTGCACTTGTATTAGTTTGGAAAAAACACTTTTTGCACTTGTGATAGTGTTGAAAAACCACTTTTCGCACTTGTGTTAGTGTTGAAAAACCACTTTTCGCACTTGTGTTGGTGCAGGAAACAACTTTTGCACTTGTATTAGTGTGGAAAAACCACTTTTCGCACTTGTGTTAGTGTTGAAAAACCACTTTTCGCACTTGTATTAGTGTGGAAAAAACACTTTTTGCACTTGTGATAGTGTTGAAAAACCACTTTTCGCACTTGTGTTAGTGTTGAAAAACCACTTTGCGCACTTGTGTTGGTGCAGGAAACCACTTTTGCACTTATATTAGTGTGGAAAAACCACTTTTCGCACTTGTGTTAGTGTTGAAAAACCACTTTTCGCACTTGTGTTAGTGTTGAAAAACCACTTTTCGCACTTGTGTTGGTGTAGGAAACCACTTTTGCACTTGTATTAGTGTGGAAAACCACTTTTCGCACTTGTATTAGGGTGGAAAAAACACTTTTTGCACTTGTGATAGTGTTGAAAAACCACTTTTCGCACTTGTGTTAGTGTTGAAAAAC